>NW_028301714.1:21539848-21842878 GCF_037042655.1 Diuraphis noxia | reverse complement strand
GTATAATTTCTCCGATACAGGTACTAGGTAGGTACTCGTATTATTATAGCGCTGAAATTATGAGGGGTTGTGGACTGTGTCGCTGCATGATTTAACAATGGTTGAATATAATATTGTTTATATTTTCAAGCTATTTATATTATATTTTAACTAATTACATATGTTCGCGTTCAAAATTCTAATATAATTTTTTTGTAATTTTTCACCATCCCGATTTGGGATGTGACAGTGATAGTGAATACTGTTGATTTGAGATAAATAATTATTAGGATTAGGATATTAGGTATATATTTTATTCGGTCTAGTATTGATTGTTCAGAACCTTTTAAGCTTTGTAACGTTGTTTGTACTTTGTCTAAATACGCTTATAGTTATGTAAATTAGAGCTCACAGACCATAGTTTATTATTTTCGTCAATCGTCATTTCGGGCAATATGACCGTCTAAAAGGTTAAAGCTACAAGGTAAAAGTAACCACTTTGCCAAACAAAGATTTGTCTATTTGCTGTACTTAAATAAATGTATTTCGACCAATTTTCAATAAGCCAAATGAATATTATAATATTGTAACATACCAACATGTAATTTGAATCAAACTATATGACTAAAAATATATTTTTAGGGACTGACCATTTACCCGAATAATGTGGGCAAAGTTTCCACTTTTTAAATTTATTTTATAACTAATATTCTTATATTATAAGAAGGTTATCAAAAAAAAAAAATAAAGGACCATATACATTTTATTGGTATATTCTAGTAGAATATTTAATTTAATTAGAAGTGTGAAAAAATTCATCAAATCTATTAAAGTAATAAAAGCAGCCACTTTAGCCATTCTTTTCCTACCTACTTATTATTATTATTTATAATATTTAGGTGGGCACGCTAAAATTGGCTCCGAAAGCAACCGGACTCCGGAAACAATTCAAATTAGAAAAAACTGATATACAGAAGGTGTAAAGTGTATCTCGTCATTCCTAAGAGTATTAAGACACCTGATATTTAAAATTTTAGTTGATTATTTATTAAAATAATACTCATTACTCGGAGATAACTTATTATATATTTGTGATGAATTCAAAGACAAAGACAGACCACTAATTGCTGAAATATGAATACTTTTCATGCAGTTTATATTAAGCAAATGCTTGCATATAGTATATACATACCTGAGACACTCGGAGCCGGCGCTAAAATATGCGGGGCCCCTAAAAAATTATTTGTGATGCCCCTAATTCCAAAAATAGATTTTTTAGATACAATGCTATATATACTAGTAGTAGTTCGACTAGTTCATCGAGTGTGAACGTATATGCTTATAGTTATACTGCAGTATGCATGCCTATAGTAATATAGACAGTATATATGCGAAATTGCCATCACAAACGGCTCTATACCATCACCATAAGTTCAATAAATTTGTAATAATTCTAATATCTTAAAACGAATGGTAGGTATAAAGTCGATGAATACTTTATATATTATATATGCGTCAAAATTGAACTTGCTCTTTTAAAAAAAATTGTTTCCTTGGGCAAATTATAGTAATCATGCACATCTATCTCATGTAAAAAAAATTGTCATTCAAATTTATAATATTATTGTGAGAAAAAAAATGTTGCTTTATTTGTTTAACTTTATACGGAGTAGTGTCAACCATTCAACCATCACTCATTAGCCCATTATTCGCAAATTTACGTATATTTTCTTTTTATGAAACAGAATCTTAAAGTTATATGGATTATTGGATTATCGTATACGTACTACAACTATACATATAACATATTACATATTATAGTTATAAGTTTATTACGTATATTAATTATTATATACCTACTCATATACAATATGTAAATAACTAATACCTACCTATATAATGACAATTGGTATTTAAGTTTTAAAATAATATACAAGCCTGCTATATGAGGATAAATGGCTTATTATTATTAAGTAGGTATAATAAATAAATAATATTGTATATTTGTATAGGTATGTATAAGTATTATGTAAATATTTACGCCCTAAATATCCTTTACTGCAGTATTAAAAACTGCCAAATTGGTCGAATGATATAATCGATTATAACGTCGGTATATAGTGGTGTATATTAATGATGAGAAGGGGGGCTAACCCCCTTCCGAAATGTTTGGTAGATTTGATTTATTATGAGAAACCTAAAATTTCTGGTACCTACCTGTAAATTAATTGTCTTGTAGGTACTTGGGTATAACAAATTATCCATCATAAATCATAATAAAATAAACAGCATACAATTTTAAAATACCTTTGTAATATATTGTTCTATGTAACTGTGATTATAAATATAAAATAGTACAACTTACATTATCTAATAATGTGGGTAACTATGGGAATATGAGTATATATCCGCACGAAATATTGTTGACGTGGACGATCGGTGTACCTAATTATTATTTAATATTTAATTATCAATTACTAAAAATAATGTCATGAATAAAAATTTGTTATCTTTTAAAATATTTTATATGATTTGTTATGTTCAGGTGTCACGTCATCCAATATGTTAATTAAAAAATTAACCACCTGCCCCCCAAAGTTCAGGTCTAAGTACGCCACTATCGCTCGGTGTTGATTTTACGAAGATTTGAACCTTTTTATATTATACATAATTAATGAAAAATAATCGACATATTGAGCTTATAAATAATTATATTAGACGATCATATATCTAAATTTAGAGAGTAGGGAATGTTAGTATAATTAATACGATGAGCTCATTTATTTTTTAGTAGTATACTTATTTTAGTTGTTTAAAGGTACATTTGATTATCGTCTTGTACCTATATCTACTCTTGTCTGAAGATATTCGCTTTGTACGACTACCAAACGAACACAAATTATTAATTTTACACACTTTTACAGCGTGTGTGTGCGTGTGCCTACTATGTAGACCATAGGTATGCGCACGTCATATATATAGGTACCTCTTTCTCCACGGTAAATAACGATCGTATGACGTATCTATAGGTATGTGTAATCGAGAGCGCGCACGTTTATACATTCGTATAGATCTATATTTATACAATAAATATACCATGCATGCATGTTTGTAACGTGTACACTACATATATGGTGCATGACACTAAATATGTGGCACGGCGCGACATTTTAGCGAGTGTGCGTCTCGATTTTAACGTTTAACGGTATGCTGTACACATTGATATCATATAGACATATTGCATATAATAATTATAATATTATAATTTATCTTTATGGCGCTGCCTCTCCGTTAATAAAACAACGGAAACGCGAAACGAACGTCCGTTCGATAGTTTGTTTTGTTAACAGTTGTAGGTATATCGTACGCCGGTAATACTCCTGTATCGCGATTGAATTTTTACCAATTAGTGCTGTATGAAAAAAAAAAACCGTAGGAAACCATAGAATTATTTATAGTTAATTAATATATACTAGTAGACCTAACATTTATAATAACCATCGAACGTGAAATGAGAAGTAAATGATTTAAGACTATAGTCATATATGAGTATACTGCATTACTCAGTAACGATTACTGTATATAATATTATTGTATTTATATACATAATAATAACATAACGGTAGTCGCTGGACTGCAATGAAATAAGTTTTTAACTTGTAGGTTTACTGCAGTAACTGCTTACTGCAATGTGCTGCAGTTAGCATTGCACGCGCGCACACTAGTGAAGTAGTGATACGCATTTGCACATAATATTATACCGATACCGGATATACATTATATATATATATATATCTACTCAGTCTACTTTATTAGAAGTACTTTATGCATATTTATAACTAATAAAATATTATCAAGGAAGTAGCCGAAAACGAATTTCGTATAAAATTGTTCTTGATTATATGAAGAGTGTATTACTATGATTAATATATAATATAGGAACAATATACCGCTAAAATAGATCCCAAGTAGGTACCTAATCGTAAACGCACACTGTTATATTATTATATTGTAAGGTATAAATATAACTATTAACTATATTATATTCGTATAATATATTACATAAAATAATAATGTGTGCATGAGTGCGAGCATCGGTGGTTTAAGACATCGCATTTCTGTATTGTACAGAGCGATATAGAGAGATGAGACACCTTTAAATAATCTATTTTTGTTATTTGTGTAGGTCGTCGCATCCGTATTATAACAAGACGTCTAGACTAAGTCGTCTGTAGGGCGTATTCCGCGGGTCGATTCGCAAAACGGCGCGACATGGCGTATATAATATGTACGCGCGCGCGTCCACGTATATATTGTATTACATATATATACACACACACACACACATACACACACGCGTTGACGACGACGACACAGTCGCGGGACGCGCGGCGTCGTTTATACTTTAGGAAGAGTGGTGGTTGCGGTTGCGGCGGCGTCGACAGCCGTACGCCGGATGCTGTGGAATGCGACGGTGATCGCGTCCGCAGAGGCCGGTTAACTCGCGCCCGCACATGTGTGTGTGTGTGTGTGTGTGAGCGAGATAATATTATGTATGCGCGCGCGGCGGTGGTAGTTGCAACGATGTCTGCCCGCACTCGTCGTCGTTCGTTTTGCCGGATCTGCGAATGAATGGCATTCCGACATTGGCGGTGCGGCGAGTGCATGGAGAGTTTACACGTATACATATAATAATAATAATAATAATAATAATATATTAAATAGGCCTCGTCGTCGTGGCCGAACGAGAGGGAAACGCGTGGCGGTGTGTAGTCGCGTACTATATACGCGTGTAAGCGTGTGGCTGCCGCAAGTTTTAATCGATACGAAATTCAGCCTGACAACGCCTATTATTTTTATTTACGGGAACTCGGCGTTTGCGACACCGGTCATCGATAAAGCCGTCGTCGTCTGCACACAGACCATATAAATATAATATTATATCGTATTATAATATTTTAATGCGCCGCGGAACAATAATTTACGTATGTGGATAACACATACACACACACATTCATTGGGTGATGGGAGGGTATGGTAGGAAGGCTTAAACTTTTAAAAGTATATAAGGCATGAGAATTCCAAACATAAAATGCAGGCATAATTATTGTCAATTTATTATGATATCCATTGTTATTATTGTTCGGCCTATTATATTATAATCCGTCTAAGTTCGAACCAATATCATATTTAACCTTAGGTCCTTAGATGAACCTATGGCGCACAGGTGAAAACCAAACTTATTTAAATTTATTTTAAAACATGACATACAAAATTTGCTTTTAATTTTAGACTTAAGAATAAGTAAATAAGTTACCAATATTTCGTTGTTATTTTGAAATTTAAATTTTAGAAACTAGAAAGATTCTGAGCTTTAGATATCAAAATGAATTTGAATGCACATAACTGATTTTCTAAAGCTATCCCTGGTTGTGGGGTTAAATTGGTTAAAATCATGAAACATATTATGTGTATACTATACTGTCTGTACTAGGTTATTCAGGGGGGTAATTAAAGGTGGATGAGGGAGTATATCCCTCAAAATGTTTTATTTTACTGTTAAAATTTTATATTTGGTGGCTTAGGTTACTGTATGAGGCTTACTGATTTGGCCAAAAACATATAATTTACCCCTCAAGCCAAATTCCTAATTACGCCACTGAGGTCATTGGATATAATGCTAGCGTAGTTCCCCCTTCCATGTTGGCGATTCTTAAGGGGAAAAAAGGACATACATACCTTGATTTTATAAATATATATATAGTCATTATAATTTAAAAATTATGTCATTTCGATAAGCAAATTATTTCATCCTCTTCTAGGTTAGGTATAATAAATATTAAATAATAATAGTTGATTCATAAAATTTGGTTGATGTAGTTAAAAATGTATACGTGTATTTACAATTGTTTAATAGTATAATCCAACAATTTCAGAAAACGATGAAATATGAGTGCAGTTACCAAAATAAAAATTTATAAATAATGAATATTGTCATTTATTATTCTCCCGTAAAATTGTATAACCTGTGTTATGATTATTTCCTTATACTTCATTATTTATAAATAGTCTTGGATGACGATGTCTGGAACTGATGTTGAGGAATGATGTCTAATAAAATTATTATTAAAACGATCAAAATACACGCCCGTATAAATTGTTATCACTATTATCAGATTGTGACATGGACTAATAATGTTATTAATTATAGCTATTTATTTATGTGTATATAATACATATACATAATATTAAATATAAATTCTGAAAATTTTCCTATAATATTAAAATATGGAGTAATGGGCGATAACGAATAATTTGTAATATTAACATGAGTCAATACTATTTTTTAATGTTTATTTTGGCTTTTTTAAAAACAAAATTGCGAACTTACTTTAACCCATTGGACAGCAATAATGTAATCTTATTATTTTTTAAATAATAAGTATTGTGTACTTACTAATACGATATATTTGGATTTTTTTACTTTTTGAAAATAATATACCTCTAAATACCGGTATTTATCGGTACCGGAACCGAAATCTTAATTCTGTAATTTTAAGAACCAAAACAGAATTTTTTATTCGATGAACCGAATTGGAACCGAAACCGAAAAAATCATAAAGGTTCCAAGTTTTGCAGTTAATCCATAACAACATTTATTGTTTTTTGGTATATAGTTACTGGATTTTATTTAATGTTAATTTTGACTTTTATCCTGCAAACCGCAAAGTATTCCCTAAGTAAAACAATTGCTTCACTGGTTAATCCCCTGGTCTTCACCATAATATATTCTTATTTTACACGTAATCAATTTGATCTAATATAAACAAATAAACTCGGCCACTCAATATATTATGCAATAATCGCATGATTTAATAGATTATCAAGAAAACTTAATAACTGTATTATAATAAATATTACGCTAC
This sequence comes from Diuraphis noxia, assembly GCF_037042655.1. Taxonomy (NCBI): domain Eukaryota; kingdom Metazoa; phylum Arthropoda; class Insecta; order Hemiptera; family Aphididae; genus Diuraphis; species Diuraphis noxia. The sequence goes on along the minus strand of NW_028301714.1, from coordinate 21,835,973 downwards.
ACTACATGGAGAATAAACAATTCATAAACGATTTATCCGAAACCAAAGAGAAAACGTTATGTCCATATACAAAACCATTCGTCATCAACCACTCAAATACATTATATCAATATATATGGGTTTTCTAAATAAAAAAAGCGGGAAAGTGGATGTCGCTCTGCTGTACATTAGGTGGTGGGGTGGACCTCTGACTAGGGTAGGTTAGATTTGAATGCAATGATAGGTATCATTGTATACGAAAAGCGATTCTGAACGGAGATGATTTGTCAGTCAAGGATATATTATATTTAAATATTGTCATGTATTCTATTTTGAAACAAATATTTTATTTTTCAATTAGGACGCATTTTGCATAAGGCATGGTTAATCATAGATATACATAAACCTGATTTCATAAAAATTTAAAACTCAAACACTCAAAAATTTTTTCCTATAATGATGCTTCGTATTTTCTCTATAGCTACTTGAAGGAAAACTTAGTGTTGTATTTTTAATCCTTTTTCAACTTTAAAATTACTTGCAAATTTTCGCCTTTTCGACAGAATTCGTAAAATTTTGAACTGTTAACGCTTATTAAAAAAATTGTGACTTACGATTTTTAATTTTTTTTGAGTGCAATAAGATCAACTCATAAGGAACCGTGTATTAAATTTTCAAGTTTTTTTGGTTGTCCAACATTTTTTTACCGATACTTCAAAAAAAATTCTCAAAAAAATCGAAAATTTCAGTGGTCTATAAATAACTAAAAAAAGTCAAATTTTTGAAAATTAAACTGTATATAGATAGCACTAACATAAACATTTGGTGAAAATTTCAAGTATTTACAGTGATTAGTTTTTGAATGACAACCATATAAAAAAATCGATTTGTTCGAAAACTGATTTTGCGTAAAAATTCCCGTTTTTCTGTCATTTTTTTTTTTGTTTTTCTCGATTTTTTTGAAAACTATTGGAAAATGTTTACTTTTGACCTGTATAATGCACCAAGGATATTCACTTTTACATCGGAAACCACCCCCAAAGTTTGAAATTGAAGCATTATTTCGACTAGTTATGCTGTACACAGACACACACACAAAAAAAACACACATCATTGTAAAATCAATACATTCATCACTTCGTTCAGAATCTGAAAAATCTTATAGGAAGTATTACACTAAAAGCTTTTTCCATCAAGCTATTCGTGTACAATAATTTCACTCATATAGTCATAATATGTCATTATCATTATATATAATTTGATTGTTTTTGTAGGCCTAATCTCAATGAATGACAATGAATTTATGATTAGGCATAAACGCTTAGTTTTTACATCTTTACTTTAAAGTGGGAAACTCGATGAATATTTTTTTTTAATATTGACAAGCACGGGCGTTGTTATATTTCAGTTATTTCACCCTCCTATACCAAATTATGTTGTTGTGTTGTGGTGCTGTAGTTTATAATTTACTGATTTTGTAAAAGAACTCTATTTAAGTTTTACTAGGATCTAGATACCTACATCATATATAATATGAATAAAACTAAGTGACTTTAAACATCATATTATTTTCATATTTATACTTTTATACTAAAAATCATCTGATAGCGAATAACGTATAGTGGCCATAAGATCAAGGTTTTGTTTAGATTTTACTAACCCACTTAGGGAACCCATAAAAAATATACTAGTACCCATCATGATGTGCCATTAAGTGTGTCTTAGTCTCTATAATGTCACATACTAACACTCTTATCTTATGTTGACACCCTGTTCTTGGTGAACGGGCGATGTGTTTCGTCTAACCGGAAATAATGAAACTGGCTCACAAGTCACAAGTATACGGAACGTACTGCACTTGTTTCGTTATAGAATGTCGTTGCTCTACAGTTTCCATATTACTATAATTTAATATAATATTCCCTTAGGCCTCTGCTATAATAATATTATATAATAATACTATATATTAAACGGTCTGGACGGTGGCGGCGGTGATTTGAAAATTGTTTTTGACAATGTATCATTAAAACGACAAATGTGGAAAAAATGATTGGTGGTGAAGGTTGGAACCATCAGATAATATCGCGGTTACTCACTAACGTCAGTCTAGCGAGTACCTATATACCCACACAACATACATATATTTATTTTAAGTACAATAAATATTTTTAAAAAAATGTTGGTGATTAATAAATATTTTATTGTTATTGATTTTTCATTTTTAAATATTTTATCAATGTTTAATAAACTACGTTTGAACCATTTGGAGTTTTACGATAAATATTTCTAAACAAATATTTAATTTTTATTAACGATTAACGTTCATTATATATTGAAAATTATATATCTAATAATCGTTAATTTATTATCATCAATAATTATATTATATATATTATTCTTCCTAATTAAAATAAATAGAGAAAAAATTTCTTGAATATTAGAGTTACAGTGGACTATTTTTACCACTTGTAAAATAAAATATTATTATACTTAAAATTATTTATTAGTTTGCATATTCTATATACATATATGTGTCATATATAGATAACATATGTAAAACAGGTAAAGATTAGGTAAAAAAAATTGGAGGCATAATAAAAGCGCGTGCAACTATTTATTTTCATAAAAAACATTATTGGTGAATATGTATATATATTAATTGTTATGACAAAGTAATTATAAATAATAACAATGCTAATAATAACTCGTAATTATGATTTTCATAAGTATTATGAATATTATATGTTATATTATATAATTAAATACATTATACCTAATATTTTTTAAATAAAATTATATAATGTGAAAATAAACGTAACATATTATAAATTTAAAAAAAAAAATAATATAATATATTAATACAAAAAAACTTTAATCATCATCATCACTGCTTGTGAAAATTTTATGAACTTGGTTATTAAAATATCATGGTTATTTATTAAAATAAAATAATATAATATAATAATACCAACAAATCTTGTGAAAATGAAATATGAACATATTATAAATTTAAAAAAATTATTAAAATAAAATTATATAATATAATAATACAAAAAAACTTTAATCATCATCATCACTGCTTGTGAAAATTTTATGAACTTGGTTATTAAAATATCATGGTTATTTATTAAAATAAAATAATATAATATAATAATACCAACAAATCTTGTGAAAATTAAATATGTTACATATTATAAATTGAAAAAAAATTATTAAAATAAAATGATATTATATTATATTATACAAACAAACTTTAAACATTATTGTCTTATGAAAATAAGATAAAACTGCTTATGAAAATTATATGGGTTGGCCGGTTATTAAAATATAATGGTTATTTATTAAAACAAAATTATATAATAATAATAATTAAGTAGAAAAATTCTTGTCCGAAATTCTTTTTAAATTAAATGGGGCTTGAGCAAGGACATATTTGATGATATCCTCCATTTCATTTTGAGATGAATGTTTAAATTTATTTTGCTTTTTGACAGCATCTAGAAAATATTTACAAATGTATTATAATAAACACATAATTATATGGATAGCAAAAATATATTTAGGATATAGGTATGGGTGTATTATTTTATCACTATAAACCAAAATTTATTAAATTTATTCCATTATGTGTAATAATAGTAATGGTAAATATTATAACATAATATAACATAATACTTACCAAAAATCACAGAACAGCAACCCAAGCAACAGAATTTTTTTTTGCCTTTCTTACCAGTGTAAGAGAAATCTTTTAATAATTCATCTTTAAACAATTTTCCCATCACCCGTTTGACCATTGCTTTAACATGCTTACCGCCTATGTATGAAAGTTCATTTACCTAAAAAATTATTAAACATAAAAAATAAAATAAACACATTTTTTTTACTTTATAAGAAAAAATATAATGTATAAAAAACCATCACTATACCCAACAATTATTATTTAATATATATATAATTACCAATTTATTACGGAATTCTTTATTGTCAGAAATTTTGTCTTCAAATATTTCAAGATCGATTATGTTGTCAAGAGGAATATTGAAATCTTTATCAATTAAAGATGATTGATCACCATTATTGTTATTGTTAAAAGTGGATACGCCATGTGATGGAATATTTTCAAGTCTACCTTCTATCATTTCCAATCTTTGGACCATTTCCCTTTGATTATTAACAGCTCGCTTTAATTCAAATTTTAAAAATGTTAGCCTATGAAGCACTTCTTTTTCGAATTCTGTAGTACCTGAATAAAAAAAAAAATATTGTTTATTTATAATTTAAATTAAAATTTTTTAGTTTATACAAACATTCTGTATTAAGTACAATAACTACATATATCTGCAAAATTGGAGTCTAAAATATTTAAATGTTTTAAATTTTAAATAGATTATGTGTGCAGTCAACATCTTAAGTAACAATGTATTGTTGAAATGGATATTTAACAATTTATATTAATTTATCATACTAACTTTTTGGAGTTGATACATTTTCTGGGGTTTTGGTCGATGGTAATGGATCAATGGTATATTGAGGTGTCCCTGATATTACAATAACATCTGAGTTTTCTTTATCTATAATTAAATGAGAAATATTAAGTTTTTTGATTGTTTAAAAGGTAAAATATAATTTAATGCAATAATTACCGAGTTCAAGATCAGTTGATTTAATAACATTATATCTCAGATTCCCGGGAGTTTCAAAAACATAATTATCCACAGAGTTTATATCAATAACGTCACAAGCAAGATTTGTTTGATCAACTATAAAAAAAGAAATGTATAAAATTAGATACTATATTATTGTTTTACAATTCTTAAACAACTATATAATTATAAATGGCATTTGATAAAAAAAACTATATAACCAATAAAATATATTATTTGATTTACCTGTACCTACCATTTAAACCACACATATTAATCAATTCTATACATAAATTTATTGTTGTAAACATTTACCTATATTTTTGTACTTCAAAGTACCATTCAAAGATGTATTATTATCATCACTAAAAGATAATTTTTTCACAGTTGATGACTTAGAAGTATTAATATAACTATCTTTTGTAAGGCTATTATTTGGTGGATTTTTCAGTCCTTCATAAACTAAATATAAATAAATAACCAATAATAAAAGTAATTAAACACAATATTAACTGTGAAAGTATTGAAAGATTTAATTTTATTAGCTAATGAAGAGGACATACGTTTAACTTTTTTAGGAGATGGCGACCATCCATTTAATAATGTCCTGCTAGTACCGTTCTTCTTAATATTCTCATCACTGCTGCAGTTATCATCTTCAGATGCTAAATTGGATATTAATAGTTATGAATAGCATGAAGATTTGATTATATAACATTTTTATAATTTTATTAAATATAACACCTGAAAATGTTGGACATGATGATGAAAACTGTAGATTTGATGCAGTTTTAGCTGTTCTTTGTTTGGGTTTTAATAAAATATCATCATCGGTAGATGATATATCAATGTTTTTTAATCCTTTTTTTACCATTTTTCTTGCTTTAAATAATGAATCTGTAAAATATATGCATATAGTTTATACTAACAATAACTAGCTTCAATAATAAATCTGAAAAATAACCTATATCTTATAATATAAGACAGTATACAATACACAATAATATATTATACAACTAGATTAACTAAATTATGTTACAGAAATAACCTATATTTTTTTACCAGATATTTTCAAAACTTTAGCTGCATGGTAACTGTATTCAACATCATTCGGAATACTTTTGAACTCAACACATTTTCTTATAAAGTTAGTATTTTTAGTGGTTGGCCACGCACATGTGCCTTCTTTTTTTTTAAACCAGCCAGCCGGAACAGCTTCTATTGAATTATCCTCAAATTCAACAACCAAATATTGGGACATCTTTATATTACACTATAGGTATATACAAAAATAATACAAACTATTGAATACAATAAATTACAATAGAATACAATTAACATTAATTTTAAAAAAACTTAATAATCCTAAGAAAACATATACATTACATTTTATACTAATAATAGCAACATAATTAAAATTGTAATTATTTCAAATAATAAATGTATGCAAAATAGGGTATGCAATATTTACATTACTATTACTAGACAATATCATATATTTTATGAATTCAGTATTCTCTATGTCTATAATGGAATAAAATTCTGATAAATTTTTAACGACAGCAATACCTAATTTAAGACTACTGATGGGCTTATCAAAAAAATTTCCAATAATTTCAAAATGCTTAACTAAAAAAACATATTTTTCCGTGGTAGAATCAAGACATATATTAAAAACTTTAAAAATTTTAAGACCAGTTTCATCTGTGAAACCTATATAGCTGTCAGATGTAGACTTAATATTTATTTTAATATTATTTTTTATAACTATCTGGAAATTTGGAACAGTTAAGTGCTCGAATGCTGAAGGTCCATTACTGTGAGGTTTTCTATAATTTATTTCTTTAGGAGATTTTAAGAGTACAGGTTGGTTAAATAATAAAGATTCTTGGTAGCGTTTAATAACTTGTTCGAGTGGTTTTTCATGCTTCCTAACCATCTTTTTTAAAACCTTCATATAATTCTCGAAAGGAAAACATGAACACTCTTCAAGCGATTTAAATTTTCTGTAATCGTCAACTATGTGCAATAGTCCATGGACATTATGAGAAACAAACTGAGGGCCATATAATTTACTAAAGTTTTTAACAAAAAATTTAATTAAATTTTCACTGAAATTCACTAACTTTTCAGAACTACCAGGACATAAGAGAACTCTAAAACTGATGTGTAAACACAAAAAATGAAAATAGCAATTATCATTTAAAATATCTTTTAAGACGACAGGTCCTGTATATAATAAGAATAACCTATATTCAGTTGCTTTAAACCTGCAAATTTCATTTAACCCTCTGCATTTTCTTGAAAAATCACTAGGTATAAATGTGTTCAATAACAATAAATTATTTGAAATACAGTAAACACTTCGATTTGGAATACGAACATTGACAGGAGCATGTTTTAATACACCTAACCAGAGTAATAACATTTTTTTCATAACTCCCAAACATACCAAATGCATATAGTCAAGAGTGAAATCTTCAACTATATTTATACCTGGTATTTCAGTAACTATAGAAATAGTAGATGTGATATGGTGATCTTCATCTACACGATTTAAGAAATCTAAATGAGTTCTTTTAGAAAAGTCGATTTCTAAAAAACACGTTGTATTGTTTATACGTTCTCCTTCAATTTTACATCTTATACAAGATGAATATCCAGCATGCCCTTTTACAGATAAAATGAAACTCTTAGCCGGACAGTCACAACAAAAAGCATCAACTATCACAATTTTTTTACCAAACTTTGTTTGCATGCCATTTTTATACAAATCTTTTAGTTCACAAACCAAATATTTTAAATAATCATTAGAAGATTTAGGTTTTTCTCTTCCCCAGTACAACCCTATAATAAATATATGTTGACTATAGGGAGTAATAGGGTCTCGAGCATATCCTAAAATTGGCCAAAATGTACTTGAAGAACTTTTTGTAAGGGGCAATCCATCAATTCCTATTACAATTTTGATTACATCATTAAAATTGACTAGCATATCACCAAAAGAATTTAAGCCATTAGCGACCCCAAAATGATAATACAAACCCGGTGCCACAATTTGAATATCATTAACTTGCTTAGTTTTGTTAGTTTTTAATACAGTTCTAGCATCAACTGGGATATCTTTAAAACATTTGTGACTTTTTAATACTTTCAGTAAAGAAGAAAAAGAAGCAAGTGTAATATTGTTAGTCACTGCCCATTTTGCTAATGGTTTTAAAATACAATCATTGCCCTCAAATACATCAAATGTACCACTAATTTTAAGGTGGTTATTAATGTCAATATCAGAATCTGAATCTGAATCTGAAGAAAACAACACATTTTCAAATTCATTATCAGCTAAATTTATAGAATCAATTGAAAGCCTATCACCTAAGATTGGGTTACATGGCAAATTTATGTCAGTAAATGGATTGTTGGAATTTGAAACTGATAAATTTATATTTTCATTTGCTAAATTAGAATTGTATGATGTACATGGTTGTAATTCACATTCTACATTTGTATCATTCTCATACAAATAATCTACCATTTCTAAATCTTCCAAAAACCTTCTACGTTTAGTAGACCTACTAACAGTATTTTTATTGAGTGACATAATGATAGGTACTTATTTAGATTAGGTACTGACAAAAACTTAACAAAATTAATATAGTAATAATTAGGTTAGGTCTGACTATAATATAGTAGATTTAGTCTGTAGCAAAATTAATTTTCATAATTAAAAAAAATTTAAAAAATGATTAAACAAAAACAAATTATCTAATATAAAAACAAAAATGTGTTTCAAGTTTATAACATTAAAATAGGTAAAAATAGAAGGTTCATAAAACTGTATAATCGCATTACTGGTTTACTTGGAGAAAAAAATATAAAAATATAATAAATACCTATTATTCATTAGGTTTTATATTTTATTATACAATATACTTAAATTATGTATTACGAATGAAATTGTATACTTACCTGGTGTAGCTTACACAGTACGTAAAATGCTATGAACTATGAAGCGAAATGCAAATGTCGCAAAAAGAAAACTGATGATGCCAGATGGATAACGATGATTTACGGTTAGGTAAGAATAAACACCAATATACAACTGAAATGTCTGAAACTCTGAAACTCTAAAACGAACGTCTGTACTGCAGAAGACAAAACCACGAAATAATAAACTAAAATTAATCTAATCTAATCAAATCTATATATTATGTAATAATCGTAAACACCAGACCGTTGTCGCGCGCCCCGCACTTCGCTCATTGCCATCGATATCCATGTCGAAATAGTAAACACTCTAAACATAGAATTCGTTTTACACACAGATAACAGTTATAATATTTATCGGTAGACGGTGGTTTTACCCGACTTCTTTTTTTATATTAGACGGAGGACGAAGCATATTATAATGGGTATGCGGAATAGGGCGGTGCGGTAACGATAAATTACGTATAATGTATTATTATTTATTAATATTTAATAATAATAGTCAATAACGAAAACGTTGAAATCAAGACAAATAAAATTGCTATATAATATTGTATAGTACATTGTACGATATTATAGTACAACTACAGATTGTACACCGGTTGTGACTTGTGACTTATTGCGTAAGACTCAATAATATTTTATTCATAATTCTTTTTTAACTTATAAATGAATATTTTTGACTTACGAGGTATTACGTCTTAGCCGACGATATATAATACGATAATTATTAACTAGGTATTGTAGTATATTAATTATACTGTTTTTGTTATTATAACTATGCAGTATGCCCAATCTATAGTATCTGCATTCTGCAGTAGAGTAGACTGACAGACTGTAATACGACTAAAATGTGATATAAACCATATATTTGCCAACCTTTTTAATATTTAATATTAATATTATTTAAATATATTTTTACTACAATAATAAGTTAAAAATTTTTGAATTAATGAAAAATAAATAAAAATTAAATTTTAAATATATATATTGAGTAAATTATGATACGCCAACATTCAATAAAATATAATTAAAATATATTTAATATGCATTACAATTAAAAGTTCCTGTAATCCAAAATGTTGATTGAAAAAAAAATATTTTAATTTAAATGTTTATTAATCAGTATTAAATATTTCGATTACAATTAAAAAATATATATATTTATTCAATGATGTACACATATTTGATTTTAAATATTTAAACTGCAATCTATTTCGAATATTTATACAATCGTATTGATTGATAATTGTTGTGTGGGTAGCTATATAACTTACCGGCTTCCATTTGTGTTCGTACAATATTGACCGTGCTTTAAGGTGGGTTTCCACAATACATGTGTGCCGTGTACACTGAAAATATTCACACATGTCCAATAACACGTAAATTTGGTTAATCGTGTGGTATTGTGGTAACCTAACCTAATCAACCAATCATAGCAAGTGATTTAACCAAACTTGTTTAGAGAAACCTGCCTTTACACAATTATACAGCGACTGTGGTTAAAAAATCGTTGCTATGGGTGCTATGGCGATGATGGTAAACTCAACCATGCTCCATTTTTACACATCATTAAAGGTTAGGTTAGGTTAGGTTAGGAGTAGGTACTAGGGTCTAATCGCAGGTACTACACTAGTTGGGTCCCGGATTTTTGTAGGTACTACACTAGTTGGGTCCCGGATTTTTGTAGGTACTATACTAGTTCGGTCCCGGATTTTTATAGTTACCTACTACACTAGTTGGGTCCTGAATTATTTTAGCTACAACATTAGTTCTTGAATATTTTTTGGTAAGTACTACACTATACTAACATTTTCCTTCCCATTTTAACAGACTTTAGGACTGTCTATAATCTATTTAGACCACAGGTATGGTTAAAAATGTTTTTTACAGTATTTTTTTTTTGTTTCTTTTCCATTAAAATATAAGTTATTAGAATTTTATAAAAATTAATCACTTTTGTGTTTTACAAAGTTTGTAGATGACAATATGAATAAAAAAATTGCAGCAATCGATTTGATTTTGTAAAATTAATGTCGTATATATTTTCAACAACACACATTTGTGTGATTTTTCAATAAATATTATTTTATTTGTATTTATATCATATACAGTAAAAATCGCTTAAGACGCTCTTTAAGGGACCAGCTCTCTAGAACGTCTTAAGCGGGAAAGCGTCTTATGCGGGAATGAAACAAAATGATGTGGTTGAAATATCGAGTTTATTTTTTTATTATTAAACATAATTTAATGAGAAATACACTTATAAATTAATTATAATTACAATTTTTCAATAAAGTTCTTAAAGTGGAAGGAGGTATCCCCAGTTCATTAGCAATATCCTTTTGTTTTTTTTCTCAGCTAATCCTTCATCGTACTTTTTCAAAATGTTGAGTTTGTCCGAAATCGATAGCCCTAACTAGCCATAACGAAATTACGGTTATACACATGCGAACGAACAGCACTTACTAAATCTCATAATACGATGAAATACAGTGAAACTGTTATAATAAGTAATAATAAAATAGGTATAGTGATAAAATAAAACGATAAGAACAAGTATAATACTAAAAATTCTATTTTTATTTTCACAAAACTACTAAAATTTATCGTAATCTGCTGAAAAAAAGAGCGTTTTACCCGATTAGACAGAGAAAAACTGAGCGTCTTAACAGGTGATATTTACATTGACTAGTATAGGAAATGTCTAGGGACCGACTAAAAACAGCGTCTTATGCGGGAAAGCGTCTTAATAAGGGAGTTTTACTGTAATTATTTTAACATTTTTAATATTTTAGATTCTGAACGAAGTAATGAATGTATTGATTTTACAATGATGTGTGTTTTTTGTCTGTTGTACAGCATAACTAGTCGAAATAATGCTTCGATTTCAAACTTAGGGGGTGGTTTCCGATGTAAAAGTGAATATCCTTGGTGCATTAAACAGGTCAAAAGTAAACATTTTCCAACAGTTTTCAAAAAAATCGATATTTTTATATGGTTGTAATTCAAAAACTAATCACTGTAAATACTTGAAATTTGCACCAAATGTTAATATTAGTGATATCTATATACAGTATAATTTTCAAAAATTTGACTTTTTTTAGTTATTTATAGACCACTGAAATTTTCGATTTTTTTGAGAATTTTTTTTGAAGTATCGGTAAAAAAATGTTGGACAACCAAAAAAACATAAAAATTTAATACAAGGTTACTTATGAGTTGTTCTAATTGTAGCTAAAAAAAATTAAAAATCGTTAGTCACAATTTAATTTTATAAGCGTTTATAGTTCAAATTTTTACGAAATCTGTCGAAAACGTGAAAATTTGCAAGTAATTTTGAAGTTGAAAAATCATAAAATTTTTTGTATTTATATCTAAGGTTATAAAATTTAACACTAAGTTTTCCATAAGTTTTGCTTCAAATAGCTATAGAGGAAATTTGAAGCGTCATTATAGGAAAAATGTTTTGAGCATTTGAGTTTTAAATTTTTATGAAATCGCGTAATGATAACGATTTATCCTCAAACCAGGTATTTGTATATCTATGATAATATAAAGTATTATGAATTATGATAACTACATGCAATGTTTTTGGAAAAATTGATTAACCATGCCTTATTTAAAATGCGTCCTAATTGAAAAATAATTTATTTGTTTCAAAATAGAATATATGACAATATGTAAATATAATATATCCTAGACTGACAAATCATCTCCGTTCAGAATCGTTTTTCGTATACAATGATACCTATCATTGCATTCAAATTTAATCCCATCCATTACAGTAACCGACTGTACAGCTGAGCGACATCCACGACTTACCCGCTTTTTTTTCACTTTCACCTATATGGCTATATTTATATTATATAGTATGTATTTTTATACTTGGTTTCAACATTTATAATATTTTTGGGACCCATTTCGGATGCAGCCCCTATCTATCTAGTATACATTTATCGTCAGTGGAAATAAAAGTGCCCATATTACGGGTTGACATTATCATTTTCGTAAAGCACAAATCTCCACAAATCAAGATAAAGCTGAATTTGCGCCTTTTATCTGGGTTTCTAGGTTATCTAGGTTAGGTTCGTTATAATATTTATCTTCTATATGATAATAGTAATTTGTGTACGTAAAAAAATAATTTTAATTTTATACCGTATAAAATGTGTATAATAATACATTGTATTAGACATTTTTTTAAATATTTTTTTTGACTACACAAACTTATTCTGTCTTCTGGATTGTACTAGGAAAAATTAGGTACAAAATACAAATATTGCTCATGATATAGTACCCTGCATTTAAATACTCAACCCGACAAATAAAAGGCGCAAATTCAGCTGTATAAGTAAGCAAACATTTTTATTAGTCAAATTAGCAACGGGGGTGCTGGTGTAACGTTTGGCGCTCCGGCGGAAAATCGATTTTCCCGGGGGAAATACTTAGGTACAAATTCTGAAACTTATGGTACAAATCGGTACAAATTATAGTACAATTAATGGTAAAAAAATAATTGTTAAAAGTCCATTTTTTAGCAACGGGGGTGCTGGTGTAACGTTACCCTGGCACCCCAGTGGAAAATCGATTTTTCCGGGGGAAATACTTTGGTATAAATTCTGAAATTTACGGTACAAATTGGTACAAATTATAGTACAATTAATGATAAAAAAAAATAATAAAAAATTCGAACACTGGGGTGCCAGGGTAACCCACCTTGACATAGGTACATCGTACATACCTATTAATAATATATTATAGGTACTATAGGTAGAACATACTAATTGTCTTATTTAGGACTGGGGAACTGTGTATTTATGGTTTGTATGCACACTTGTAGTGTATAACATGAATAAAAAAACATCTATTTTACTAACATAATTTATCGGAAGAGTGAAAAGGCATGAAAACTATTAACAAAAATAAAACGATAGATTTATGTCTGTGTGAAATTTAGCATAAAATTAATAATTACCTATAAATAATACATTTTAAAATAAAATATATATTTTATACAAGCCAAATGTAACCAATAAATATTTTTATAAGCAATACAAATAGTTAAAATTCTTGTGCTTATAGTGTATAATTTGACTTTTGTTGACATACTTTATGTGCATTTTAATTAATTGATCGAGAAGCAAATAATTACCTACCTACATATTGAATAATGCGTAGGTACCTACGTATAGTGCCAATTTTACTGGTAAGTGGCTACTGACAAAATTAAATCAACTATAAATAAATAATATAGATTAAGTTTGTAAAATATAAATAAAATATTTACTTAGTATTTAAAATTAACGTAATGACGACTTTATAAAATTAAAAGGGTGTTTATTTATTTATTAACTTATTAATTTATAATTTATTTAATAAGCATTATTAATTTCATATAAGATATAAAATTATAAACGATACTTATTATATACTCAGAGCATGGGAGCATGGAATTCCTGGTATACCACACAAAATGCATTCAATGATTGGAATTAATTTGTCTCTATATTTTGTTTTATTATTTAAACTCTTATAAATAATCACAATACACTTCAGGCACTACCAATATACCTTAGGCACTATACTATAAATTTACTATAATATTATATTAAGTATTTTTTAAGATATTTTTAAAATTTTTAATTTTAGAATATTATAAACATTTTTACATTTTATATTTTGCTAAAGGGGGGCTTAGAACCCCCAAAACCCTCCCCATAACTAAGACCCTGGTTCTGAGAGAGAACGCACCGTTGACGGACCAAAATCTGTTCTTCTGCAAATCCTTAAAGCAACACAATGTCAAAGGGGAACCGGTTTCCGTAGCAGGGTAACGCGGGGATCAAGGTATTCTTTCACCGAACAGAGTACAGTTTTTTGTAAAATTTAAAAAAATGCCATAAGTATATATTATTATAAGTAGCCTGCTACTTAGATATTTTTTCTCAGTAAGGAGAATTGAGGAATCATAGATATGTTTTTGAGTATAGGGCATTGGATAATCATATAGCAACACGGTATATTTTGTTAGGATTTAAATTACATTTTTTTTGTTTTTATTTTTTATTTACGTTCTATGGTAATAAACATAGCGTTATGTAAAATGACCTCTAAAAAGAAATTAGAAAAAAAGAAATGTACTCATCCCAAAAACATATTTATGTTAATACAACAATATATATGTGTTAGTTTTTTATGTTGAAAATTGGATATTAACAACAATATTTCCTCAATGAATTTTAGCTGTCTAGTTGTCATTGAATTGTGATAAATCACTGGCACTTGAAAGTTTTTGAAATTACATGTATCTATGAATATTTTCTTTTTAGAATGTCGTTGTTAAGATAAAATATCCTTAGAAATAGTTATTAATTCACCCGCCTCCTTCGCTTAAAATCGTTTTCCAACAACACAAATTTGTTATTTAATTGATTTTTTTTTTATACAAATATATAATTTTTATTCTGTACCAAAAAATTACGCAAATAGATTTATAGATAGAAATTATATAAAAAGAGGCTAAAAATTAAGACCAAAGTAGCTATTCAGTGACGGGCCCTTATAAGAATTCAATTTTTAAACCTAACAAATCCATTATAGTGACTTACTAAATTATATCTATAGATATATGTATATATATTATATACATTAATACATTCTATACTTATATACATATACGTAACTATATAAGGCAGAAGTGAGATACCTGGCTTTGCATCGCGTAATGTTGTATAATAATACCTATGCTAGTTACTAATAATACTAGTAATCTTTAAAAAGTTTCTTGAAAATTATTTTTAAAGCTTTTTTAAAACTTACATAATGTATTAATGTGTAATTACTATAATAATTAATTACAAGGTTCAAGATTATTTCATTCAAGTACACTTTGTTGGAATAGCAGAATAGGTACGACATACGTTTAATTTTTACGTTCAAGGAATGAATAGTTCAAGATTTTTACGTTCAAGGTCGAATCATTCAGCATAAATCCATTTTGACGTTTCATAATAACATTCAAGAATTAGTATTATAATATTTGTTTTTCTCAGAAATTATAAAATACACTTACTACCTCATGATACTCATACGTATTAGTCAATAAAAAATAAAATCATAAAGTTTATTAACCCTTTTTTCTATAAAATTGTCCATATATTATCATATAAATCTAAATGTGATTTATCCTAGCTGCCATTTTAAAAATGTGACAATATTATAATAAACAATTTTAAAACTAGTTGAAGTATATTTTAGATCAATAAAAACAAATAATAGATAATTGTATGGTTTTTCAAGGGTGCATACTGTATAAACGACTATAAAGTGTACCTTGTAG
The DNA here is from genome assembly GCF_037042655.1 of Diuraphis noxia. Lineage (NCBI taxonomy): Eukaryota > Metazoa > Arthropoda > Insecta > Hemiptera > Aphididae > Diuraphis > Diuraphis noxia. Next base: position 21,820,019 of record NW_028301714.1, on the reverse strand, counting down.
TAATTAATAATCACATATAATATTATGATAATCATTTAAAACTAACTAAAATAGTAAAATAGTACCATAGTAATATTTAATTTAAAAACAAGGAAAAATCAAAAATAATAAACTGTGACGTTGGCATGTAGGTAGGTATATAACCTTAAACTTTTACATGTTATATATGTATGTATTTATATTATAATTTATACATTATACCTTTTTAAGTATTGTCGTACTGATTATATAGCTACTGAAATAGAATAATGTGACTATTGTGAGGTAGAAAATCAGTAAGTACAGTTAATTAAAATAAAGGAAATGATAAAAGTCAGTAATGATAATTGTCAACTACCAGTTTCATATCATAATTATAAATTACATTTAAAATAATCGATGAGTTATTCAAACTTTATCAAATACAAAAATAACATCAGGCCTCTAATTTGGTCAAAATGTACTCAACACTTTATAGTTTATACACATTGATCCTAATTAAAATGTATGAAAGAAGATTTTATAGAAAACAAACATCATAATTTTTCTAAATATAACTGACCTTGCAGTCAGTGAAATAGAACATAATAAATTTTATTAATTTTATAATACTCTTTATTTTCAAAAGTATTTCATGAATGATCCATTATCTGCCAAATACTGGCGTATTAGCCCAATCTGCTGTTGTATAAAGTTTGTGCAATGATATTTATTATTTATAATTCGTATATTATGTTGATAAATTGATAACCAATTATTATTTAAATTAGGTGTAAAAATACTTATTTTGAAGGATTCTGTAATCTTACCATTTATTTTTTGATATATTAATTTTTACGCTATCCAGTACCCGATGATGTAATATGTGACTTCTCATGTTCTTGGAAAAAGTTAAGTAGGTAATTGATAATATTTTATTGTAAGAGAATAATATGCACTATACTATACGGTATATACTAATATACTTCATCTATATATTATGTCTAGTACTGTTGTAGTAGTGTAATTTACTAATAAATAATAGTTACCTATACTAATGTAATACATAATTTCATTACGTGAATAGCGAATACGTTTATTATTATTTCTAGTGGACAAATAGTCAGTTGCGGTTGGTTACTGGTCAGTACTCAACAGAAATAAATATCAGCAATATAACATAGTCGTAACGTCTGTTACTGATCAAAAGCAGTTTTGACAGGAAGGTTTATACTAAGTCTTAATAAGAAAATTACTATATTCACTATATTGTCCATATTTTAGATTTTCTCCTTAAATATCACTTTTCATTAATCAAAAGTAATAATTTAAACATTAACTTACTTATAACTTTCCACATATAGTTTATATTGTTGTTATCGACGTAAATATAGGGTCCTCAAATGCATGGCTTGAGCCCAAATGATCTCAAGAACAAAATGAATGTGGGGAGCAGCTCCTCTAACGAGCCTCTTCCCACACCTCTAATATATACAAACATTTTATTTTATTTTTATTTAATATAGATAGCTGTATGATTATAAATTATAATATTATACATATATTTAGTTTTAGACATTTTAGTAAGCTGTATAATATTTGTTTAGTTGTATCATGTGATTATAATGATTTTAATTTCTAAGAAGATTAAAATTCCATTTATGATTATTAATTATTTAATAAAAGCTTACTGCAGAACAAAAAAAAATATATATTATATATTATTAACATATTTATAACTTGTACCTTATAAGTTATAAGTTATAAATTGGAAGCATATGTATAGCACAACAAACAAACCAGTACCACTGTATCAGACCTCCATTAGCCATTAGGTAGATAGACATTTATTATAGTTGGCGAGCATAATTAACAATATGCGGACAAACCAACAAATAAGCATAATATATATATATCAGAAAATTGTATTTAATATAAAATAAGATGCATAGCTATAAAAATTTCAAAAATTACAAATTTTAACGGATATCCACAGTACTCCAGATCTAACCACCCGCTCGTGGAGGCACTAACTATATACTGCAAAGTACAAAGGGAAATATAATAATCTTACAATCACGTTGTGTCCATCCACCACGATATTCGTTGTCCTAATGCCATCTCATGGTAATTGGTAACAATAACATACGGTTAATTATATGCTCTAATAATCTATTATATTTACGTTATTTTTGGTCTAGAGCATATCGATGTATCATTGTCTGTAATATATTTTTTTGTTGACATAAGATTAATTAAATCTTCTATTATTATTTCTTCCACTGTCGATAGAGACAATAGCCAATACTCAATAATACTTATATTTAGTCAATCATCGGCTATTTATTACTATTTATCACGTACAGTTATTAAGTTATTTATGTGTTTACCATTTCCCAAATGTTTAATTGTTTAATATGAACATATTGAATTTTATTAGGCAATCTAATATAAATTAATATATTATCGGTCATAGTTTATGACATATACTACATATAGATATCAATTGCGTACATAAATAGAAGTTGAGAAATTGGCACGATTCAATTATGACTGTAGTGGAAGTTTATGCTTTTACAACTTCTAATTTTTAAAACGAATTGTGGTTATAATTTGATTTAAATAACTCTTTATTTAAAATAGAATTCATATTAATATTTAAACCAGTCGGTAGTTTTTACCGTCAATTACAAATAGGTTAGGTTATAGGTATCTAACAATCTAAGTAACAGCTATTAACGGGTTAATATATTATTATATTGAAGGCGCAGCAATTAGCGCCTATTTCTTTGAGTACCTACGAAGCTTGTTGAAAAGTAAATATGATATTAAACTATAATGAATATTGACTAAAGTTAATGTATATTGTTACTTTTAAGTTTTATGAAAATTACAGCTTAAAGGTCTGTAGACCTATTAACTATTAAGCAGACTTTCATAATAAAAAAAAGGCTAATTATTTTACTATCTTTATGGATTAATTTTTTTAACAATAAATTTATTTGTATGAAATTCAATATTTAATACATATTTTAACAAGGTTATTTGAAATTTATAATATGAAGTCATATGAAAAATGCAATATATTACATATATTTATTATATGTTATAATATATATAACGTTATTACTGTTTAATACATATACCTACCATCAGTTGCATTGTCATAAAACCAGTGGCGGATTTGAAAGGGGGGGGGGTGATGTGATTATTACCCCTCCCTATGGCTTTTTTTACTTGAAATTATAGCGCCATATGATAAAATTAATATGAAATTCATAAGTTATAACTATAACTTCAAACTTATGTTTAAATGATACAAAAAAGTATTTTTTTTAATATGAATATAGGAAATGTGTATTCAGTGAAAATTCTTGTTGGTACCTATCAATCTATGATACCAATTCCCCTCCTCCTCAAATGATTTTCAGATCCGCTACTGCTGCATTAAAAAATAAACAACTTGTGCAAATTTGACACATAACTACCATCCACCATATTAGATAAATATCTAGTGGTTCAAAATTACCGTTGTACACATATACACAACCAAAAAATATTTACTTAACTTCTGTCATCAGCCATCAAAGATTGTGGAAAGTTTGATATGCGGTTTCGTGACACCTTTAGTTATATAGGTAAATTTTGAAACAAAACATCGCAGAAAAAATAGTCCTCTGTACGTCCATTCCTATTAAACAGTACATGGATGATGGATATAAATTGTAAAGCATTTACTGTACCTTCAAGTTTATAACAATAACACATTATTAATACCTATAGGTAATATAGGTATAGCAATTATAAAATATCAATATACTATCCGGACTTTAATATTTGTTTTTAATTACCTCTATATGTCTACGTATTATATACTAAATTTAGACTCTAGAATATTATTATTACCTATGAATCATAAACCCAAATAGCATTTTTGAGGTTTAGTAGTTTAGCCTTTACCACTTTACCAGGGATTTGTGCCTATGCATGTGTAATTGTGACTTGTGAGGACAATTAATTTTGTTGAATTCAGTGCTCAATGACGAAATGAATCGACTGCACAGCAGAGTGGATTTTAATATTTTTACTTGTTCACTTTTTAAAATTATATTATTTATTACTAGTGCAGACGTGCAGTAGTGCGCATCAGTCATCTAAATTCTAATCGTAGTTAATAGTTATAAGTTATAACTGATTAGTTTCAAGTTTGTAATAGTTATCATAAGTAATTCAATGCAAGCCACAGAAATTGTCAATTTTAATAATATGTGTTTTTAAATTAATGTATAGGTAATAATGTTATATAACACGAAACCTAAAGAATTTTTGAAGTAAAATTATGGTATTCAAAATCGACATTTTTTGATGTCTTTGTTTTTTAATTTATTGATTTAATTTAATACTTTTCAACATTGCTATGTGTTTATTATGGTAGTAGACATAACAAAATATTGGTAATCACTTATCACTAATCATTAATTACTAAATTACTTATTAGTCATAATTAATTACATCAATTAGTATGACCAATGAATTGTTTGAGTGAATATGAAATTTACATATAAGTTATATACTTATAGGTACACTATATCGCTATAATTTTGATAGGTTACCTACATATATCGACATATGGACAACGATTTTGACAATCTCGTCAATATTCCAAAGAACAGATATTTTATTCATCTGACCTGTTAAAATGACTTATTTCGTGTTCACTCACGGTATACCTATTCTAAAAATATCTCAGATAAATCTATAATTATCTATGCTGACGAAATACTCATAACTATATCCTACTAATATCATGCCCATATAGGTGAAAATCTGGGAGGAGCTAAGTCCTAAAATACTCCATTAGCTGCTTAAAACAGACTGTTTTTTAGTGGTGTGAGTACGAAGCTTCTCGCTTCATATAAATGTTAAAAATATTAGCCATAGCTAGTCAAAGGACAAAAGTTATAAAAAAAAATAAGGTATATATGATCAATCAATAGATTAACCACTTGGGGGGTGATGCTATAAACGAGTAAAAATCTTACTTCACTATACCTAGTCAAGTTATACAATCACTAATATAGTTTACTGTGAGATTGCAACTGAGAATTAAATAAAATATTTATTATCTTTGACTAACCCTATTATGTAGCTTTACTTTTTTATTCTAGGCTCACATCTTAAACTCGGGAGTCGGGGGAATAACAGTCTAATCTATATAGCTAGTTCGAAATCGAACACTATTAAAATCAAAACCTCCCCTATCAAATAAACTCATCATATATAAATCAATAATCCAACCTATTTAGACTGGAAAAATACAGCCTTGATGGTTGTATTAAAGCAACCAATAATATCAAAACTCACCAAGCTTTTCAGTTTTCAATCAAATAGATTATATCAAATAACTTCGTCATAATGGTATCTATAAAGGCATATAGCTAATAAAATTTATTTTTATGTACCTACCCTCTACCTGCAAACTGCTAATAAGACACGATACTTTTCATTCTATGGGGAAATGAAACTCTCATTGCCTCATAGCAACCCTTTAATAAGACAATAATCATTGCGACATCTTTCCCACTTTCTGGAGTAGTCCACCAAGACTCAGAGAAATTGGCTCAGAGATCTATCCAAACAATGAATAATATTTTTGTAGTTGGGTATTTCTATAGAGTATAATTAAATAATAAATCAATCACAAGTCATAACTCATAATAAGTCTTATAATGTATTTAAAATAAGCGCCGCAAGTATAAATAAGTGTTATATATTTGTATAAAATTTGTCAATACATAAACTTAAAAAATATTATTTATGTAAAAAGGTAAATAGCTGTTCATGTGTATATAATAGTAGTGATAGCATCTGAATATAATCAAGTCTTTGGGTAAATAGAGGTGATGTATTATACTTTCATAAATAATAGCGTCTTCAGTTTCATTAATGATTTAATACAGTTTCTCTAAGTGTACAAGTGTACTATAAATACCTATATCACAAAGTAAAATTACCAACGACCAACAAACATTTTTGAGGAAATTGAAACGGAATATATTATATATATACGGTTTCACCGGTCTCCGTCCATAATTGAATGATGACTGATCAACTATCAATATTTACTACTTTCAAATTTAATATCGCAACACTCTAGTATCTTGCGTCAGCCAGTCTCTCTATTCTATCTTTTTATTTGTTTTATGTAATAGTTCAATTCTAAGAAGGAAACTTTAAAAGAATGTAAAAAAATTATCCTGGGGATGATTAATACATTTTGAATCGTTACCCTGTACGTTCGTACAATTATCATTGCTGTTTATTTACTATTTTTATACTACATGATTTGATGCTGTAATATATGTATAAATATTTAAAAATGTTTATATTAAAGGTGTGAAAATGTATGTAAATTGTAGTTTTGTACCTTGTAATGTATCAATTAAAACATTGACACTGTTGTAAACGAAGAAATAATATTGAAAAAAAATATTCAAGTATTTATATCACGAGTTGTTACAGTATTGTTATTTGTTATTACTTATTATATTAGGTAAATTGTATGATCTGCAAGAATATAACGTACTAAAGTCAAACAATATTATATGAAGGAAGAGGATTTGGTGTACAAAATAATAACTATAGTCTTAATCGAATAGTCATTATTGTTGTTTGTTTTTCATACTTATAACTGTTTTTAATTTGTTGTACCTAGTGACTAGAAGGTAGTTAATCAAATTTTAAATATTCTGAATATTTGAGTGATTCAAAAAATAAAAATACTGTCATGATTCAAATCGATTATGTTTACTCCGAAGTGTCCGAAGTGTAACACAGCGTTTCCCAAAGTGTGTTCCGCGGAACCCTAGGGTTCCGTGGGACTATCTCAAGGGTTCCGTCAGATGTATGTGATGACTGAAACATTTTTTGTAGTACTATTTTTTTTTAGAAAAAATGGGGTTGAGTTGGAAGTAAAGACACATTAGGGTTCCTCAAAACACAAACTATTTCCTAAGGGTTCCGTGATCTTAAAAGTTTGGGAACCGCTGGTCTAACAGCATTATCACAACGGAAAAAACCGTAATTTCTATAAACGTGACTTCGTTTACAATTTTTAGACGAGGTAGGTACAATAAATTATATAGGTTATATATAATAGGTATGATGAATAATAATGAAAAAAAAAAAATGGTAAATTTCGATATTTATACAGTTTGATTAAAATTGTAGGTACGTATGTTACAAAAATGGTTATTTTATACATGCAGAACTGTGTGAGCCATATACATATAATGTTTAAGTTTGTACACAAAATCAGAAACCTGATCGGGGATAAGATTTTTTATCGTTGTAAGTATAATGCATCTAAAATCTGAGATATTTTTTCATACTTCAGACCGAATTACCTATACACGACAACGTCGACAACGACGTACATACTTGCAGAGAAGGCGACGATCTATATAAAACAATTATTTATATACATAAGTAGCTTTCAAAAAATGCACCTACTAACAACAAGTAAACAACAACAAATAACAATAGCAACGATGATATTGACTTCGGTGTTATGTTATATGTTTTAAAGGCCATACTGCGTAAATTGTTGCGACGGATGAGTGACAGACGGCGGTACGAAGTGAACATTGCAGTTACGTTATGTGTTATTATTATAATTTATAATATCGTAAAATAACGATATTTGCAAATTATTACGCGGGGCAAGCACCAATTATCAGAATTTATTTTTAAATAAATTATATATAAATATATTATTAATATATTATTATTATTAAATTATATATATTATATATATTATATATATATATTATATATATATTGTTTATTGAAATATAGTATACTGCGTAGTGCGTACTGTGCGTATAGGCTTATAGGTGTTCCATGGGGTGGCCTTGCAGGCGACGGGGTGCAGGACGACGAGACGGGTGTACGCCCGCGTATTCAGCAGCAGTGCAGACTTATAATAATAATAATAATAATAATAATAATAATAATAATAATAATAATAATAATAATAATAATAATAATACGAGTTTACGGTGATATAGGTCGATCACGTGGGGAGAAGGGTAGAAGAGCCTTTTAAAACCATAAACATGGGCGTAAACGTACGTGTGTGTGTGTGTGTGTTCGTATCATATTTAGTATTTACAATATTCCGCGGCCTTACGGCCGTCACGTGGTGTAGTAGTGTTGGTAGTGGATGTGACGGACGTTGAGGGTGGAAAAAAAGTCGATAGTATCCCCGCAATCCTTAGGAGTCGGCTGTGGCGTGGGGTGTCGTGGGCGAGTGCGCGCGCGCACACACACTCACGGATTAACACTGAGCCGCCCGACTGCCAAACCTCGTGCACGCGCTGAATGGAGCTGTCTGGCCCACCGTTATGCCAACCTAGTTTTACACGTATATAGTCTGCGTTATCGATTTTACGAGGGCGTCAAAACAACGCAACGTGATTCCAACGTGGAATTTTACCCCGCGCATTTACGTGCGCACATACGCGAGTGTAAATACGCGTAGGTACGTCCATATTATATATCTACGTTCGCCTACCACCCACACCCATCCGGCCGATTGACGCACATGATACTTATTATACATATTGTCATGTTATATATTAAATTTACACGATATTGTGCGTACTGCGTATAATATGTCATAATGACATAATATAATACATTATGTACATAAAAAAGATAATAATTATTGTAATATACGTACATAATATTGTGATGTGCTAGATACCTATATATGCACAACACACATGCGTGTGCGTAATTTCGATTAAATAATATAGACATTAATATTTTATAGTATTATCTTGCGCGATAGGTGTGTGTCATAATGAGAACACACTACACGACCATCTAAAATATTATCACAATCCTATACATTAATTAATGATTATACAATAATTAATCACAATATTATATTACAGGACATATGTGATTATTAATTATAATATTAAAAAATATTGTTTATTAAGAGACGACGGCGGGGACGCAGAAACAAGAATCGACCAACCGGTAACATTACAGACGCAGAACTGTGTTTGTTGTTGTTGTTGTTGTTATTATAACTTGAAATAATTATTGTCGTGTCAAAGAATTATAATTGTAATATTATTATACTGGGGCTTTACAAACTTGATAGCATAATAAAACGTACACGACGTGCACTTCGAGTTAAAGGTTATTTGGTTTTTGTTGCTTTCAGGAGGGGTTTATTAAGTGTATAGAGAATTCAAGACGTATAAAAAACCGAAGATGATCAAGTAGAACAGTCGCTAATATTAGCTTATCAATATCATTATTATGATGGTCTTCTCTATATTATATTCTTTGGCGTATACCTCCATATTATCCTATAATATACGTATAATGGTATATTATTGTATATGGTATATAGTAACACGGATGTAATATCGCTGTTGATTATGTATAAATATATAATTAACCCATAATAATATACTGATTTACGCGTGTGTTGTTGTACCGGCCGCTGGTTATGTCGCGGAAGAACCAGAGGCGGTTTGAATGTATTATACTTAGTGGTGCAAGAGGCAAGACAATACATATACACCCACCCATCCCCCCTTCATCATAGAAATTACAAATAAATATTTTTTTATAAGTTTATAGTTTATACTATATATAATCTTAACTCTACGCTTTCAACAGTTTCAGCCACGATTATCATTTATCAAATGTCAATGATTAGGTACTTTATTACTATTTATTCATTTATTGAACATTAAAATTAAACATTTCGGTCAGCACATACTCAACCAAGACCAACCCCCCTCCCCCCAACATTGGTGGTGCAGTGCACCAAAAACAGTATACTCAAACCGCTTCTGGGAAGAACAACACGATGATGATGATGAATGATGATAATGATAGTAATAATTATAATAATAATATTATTATTATAACGATCGATATTTATTTATTTGTTATTATTATTATTTTTTTTTTTTTGTGAAAGAGAGAACAGTGCAGCTGACTGCGCAGTAGACCGACAGAGCGAAAAACACACAACGCGGCCACGCCGCTATGGGAAAAATGTTGTTTTCGTTGTAATGTTGTTGTTTGCACGGTTCAACGGTCAACATGACCCGCGCGTGAGAAGGCGGGGATACGCGCGCATGCGCACCACTTGTTTACATCTATAGGAATACGCGCTGATTAATCGTCACACAGACACACACATATACGCACACACCAAATAACAACACACAGTGGTAGTATACTTGTCTATGGTGGCGCTTACGTATCCACATGACTTTTCTGCGGAAAATGTTTTCCATTAACAATAACGATACGGTGAATTCAGAAGTAGTTAAAGTGGCAATAACCGCGTTCTCGAAATCGTCTTTGCCGTCGGTGTGTTTCTCGCGTGTCGTCGTTTTGATTGTTTTTGTTATTGTTGTTGTACTCGTCGTTATCGCCAACTTGCCGCCGCCGCAGTGGTCAGTGACAGAAAGGGTTTTCGCCGATTTCCAATGAGCCCCGTCCGCCGCTGTCGTCGTCGAGGCAGCAGCAGCATGTTCCGAATTATCGTGCTAGACTCCACCACTGACCGTCGTCGTACCGCGTTTTACCCGTAGTGTTCGTTGTTGTTGAAACGATATCGTCTCGTACGCGCGTGTTGTCGTATCGTATTCCTCTTATTTATCGTCGTTTTCGACGCCCTCGTGCTCCGCGCACCGTGTATGGATATATAATTATTTTAAGTAATTTTTTTTTTACGATACACGGGAAACAACAGATTAATAATTCACACCAATACAGTGTGATATTACATTTATACATTTGTTCGTTTGCGATACGCGAGCCGTACGTACCTATCGTGGTGTGCCGTGTGATATAGCTACTGCGACGCACGTTTTCGTGGCCGTGTAATAGACGGCGTGTGCGCGAAAATCGTAATATTATTATTACTATTATTATTGTAGTGCTATGTGTGGCCACGTCGGTTCTAGTCAGTTCGTGTACGGTACAATATTATTAATATTATAGTTCGGAACGCGAAAACCGAGTGTGTTGGGATACGCACATGCGAAAGGAAATACCACACGAGAAGTAGGTATGTTACTTATTGCGTGTTATTTTTATTGCGAGCAATTGTGTAAAAGAATGAAAAAAAAAACGGAACGATAATAACGTAAACAGTGCATGCCCTTGACATAACTGCCCGTTCTTGAATGGATAGGTACCTAACGTATTATTGGTGTAGTGTGGTGTACCTATGCCTATTATTCCCACACTATTATTACACACGCCTACAACAATAACAATGTCGTGTTATAGATTGGATTTTAATGTTGTTTTTATTATTGTTGTCTTCGAAGATGTCTAACTCTATCTCGTCTCGCAAGATATTACCTGACAAAAATTGATTCATTTTTTAATTTCATTTTTTTATAAGTTTTTCCGTTCTTCTATGATACATTTTGTACAGTTATCAATCGAGTCTTTGTATGGTGTTATACACTTATACCTACTTATGTTATTGGAATTCGGTACCTTGTGATATTAAAACATTGTTTTGTACCTATCAGACGGTTGCCGTTCGTGGATTTGTGCTGCTATCGACTGCAGCTATACACTTCACGGTCCATAAATTAAATAATCAATACATTCAATAGTGTTTAACTGATGATTACGCATTTGCTAAACCTATTGATATGTAGGAATAAAATTTTTTTATTAGTTTTAACTCTGTTTTTAATGCCAATTGTAGGTGTCTATAAACCAATTAATGTTGCATTATCATCAGTTGTATGCATTTGACAATGTTGACCTCTATAGCATTTATGAAGTGAATTAAAATTTTTTGCTTTATCACTTTAACTATGATTAATAAGAAAACATTAGCAATTGTATTGTGCCACATAAAAATCTTGCATACCTAGGTATACATCTTAATTTCAAGTGAATTAATGTTTTTTTTTTGATGCATTAGTATAGGTACCTACTATACTTACGGAATAACCTTGATAACAGAATTTCTCTTAAACTACCAGTCCATGCTTTTTCTGTTTGATTATTATTTTTAAATGTTTGTTTTATTGTAAAGCTTAATAAAATACCTATTGTTCCTTAATTTTAAATGATTATCTAAAATCGATCATTAAACTTAAACAAAGATAATTATAATTTGTGTTGCATTGTTTTGTTGAAAAAATAAAATGCATAAGTACAAAAAAAAATTGATAACTATTAGGATGTTTCTGAACATAATGAGTTTTAATGGGTATCACACAAATTTTTTGTTTATATACGGGTTTATATACTTGTTTTGTTTACCTGGAGGTATTTTAAAGTATTGAGATTCTCAACATGAATAATTTTTACTACCCATAAACAAATCTATATTTTGTTTATTCAACTCAAATTATGTATTAGATAAAGTTTAAAATACAATTTTTCGAACCAACGAATTTAATAGTGCATGAATGCTATTGATAATTATATTACTTCTAAACATTCCATCCAATGAGTGGTAGGCACAACTAGGTAGGTTAGGTTAGATAAATATACAATTAATAAATTATTAGAACTGTTGATTAAATTATACTAAGTAAAGTAATATATTTTGTTTGAGTAACAAGTCATTTAATATAATTATCGCTCTAAAAAAGTATTTGATGGTACTGTTGTGTTACAATTTAGGTATAATTGTTTTTTTTCTAAATAATAATTTTTTTTTCATTTTGTAGTTGTATGTATTTAAAATATATTTATAATTTTTCATGATATTTAAAAGTAACATAATCATAGAGAAATCATACTTTTCATTTTTAACATATGCTTATTGATTAATTGTTACATTTTTTATTAATTCTTCAACTTATTGTTGTTTATAGTGTATACAAGTTATAGGTAGGTAAGTAGGTAGATATTTCTATTGCAGTATTTTTTTTTAAACTTTACATTAATGTACTCAGTTCTTCTCATTGTTTATAGCTTTACATTGTTTTTACAATCAAGAATTAAACCTAATGGTTGGTATTGTCATATAATTATTAAATAATCTCTGCTTCTGGCTTATAATTCAATATTTTTGTTTTTATTGATAATAACTGATGGGTAAAGGTATCTTAGATAATAATTGTTAATAATTAATTTCAATGAATATATATTTATTATTTTGTAGGTAGAGCATATAAGTGTACTACTTGATACTTGAGTATTATCATACTAAAATTGTGTAGATTACTGATAAAAAAAAAAAATAAAACAAATACATATTTTGTAATTATCCTCAAATACAAATATGTACTATCTAAATCATTATTGTTCATTTTTGATATAGTTGTATGTGTACAATTTTATTAGGTAAGTCCATAAATGCTATTATAACAAATTCTTAAAAAAAAAATTTCCTCTAGTGAATAATAGGTATTAATAGGTATAAAAGATATGTTTGCGTAATATTGAATATCAATTAAAAATTTAATATTATTTTAGTTTTCATAGTATATTATTGTTTAAAATGTTACTACCTACACATAGTGACACAGATATTTTTTACTATCTTTGAATGTTTAAATTATTTAAATAAAATGAATTTTGATAAATTTGTAAGTATCTAACTGTTTTTTTTTACTTATCACGAGTTTCCACATAAATCATCAAAAATTTAATTCTATTTTAAATGCACAATTTAGCTTCTGGAACCAACACTACACAATATACCTTACCAAATCAATAGCAGATTCAACTTACCAAATCACTTAAGGATAAACAATACTGCACTCCAGACTTTTATGTTGACTAGGAGTTAAATTGAATATGCTTTTTAAAATAAAATTGTATCATCTGCAGAATGAATTCTACAAATCATAGTAACAGCTCTTCATCTATTCAATATTAGTTTTAGCGGATCAACTTATTTCTTATAGATACTTATGTTGCTAAATATGTTGGCCAAGGGTCTGGATCAATCGACCGACAACCAATCAACCGACAGGACAATCGACCGACAACCAAAATACCGACAAGACAATCGATTGACAATAATATAATATATTGTAATTTAATTTCACTTTATATTTATATTCTTGTTTTAAAATCTGTGTATAATGTATAATATTGGTATATTATTGTTAATAATGTATATTACAAAGAAAACGTTTTTTTTTTAAAATTAAAACTAAGCCTCAGAATAATGTGGTTTATACCGAAATTATCGGATGTTAGAACATTTTAGATATAAATATTAGTCCAGAAATGGATAAGCAGTTCCGATTCGTTTAATGTTTTTATCTAATCGAAAAATTTTATCGCACGACAACGAGAACTCAATTAACGCGCGATACCTTTTTCCAACTATGTAAATTTAGTTGATCCGACGAAGATACACGCAGTCTCTGTGCGTATTTTATATAAGTATAATGGAGGATATTGCAATATTCTCGTCACAACAAGGCCGAAAAAAATTAGTAGTAAATGGATATTTGATGGTAAAAGATAAAAATAGAAACAATCTCTTTTACTGGAATTGTGAGAAAAAAGTGCTTTATAAATGTAAAGAACGTGCGTCCACAATTTTAATTGATGGAAGACAAAAGTTAAGAACCAACAACGAACATAACCATGCTCCAGAAACTATTGTCAATCGATTGTCTTGTCTGTATTTTGGTTGTCGGTCGATCGACCCTGTCGGTTAATAGTCTTGTCGGTATTTTGGTTGTCGGTCGATTGTCCTGTCGGTCGATTGTCCATCTCCCGTTGGCCAAACAGCAATCTCTCTGTTCATGAAATTTTTAATATTTTAATATATGTTCATCATTAATTTCAATATTATCTTTATTGTATTAAAATCTGGCACAACTAAAATGTATAAACTAATGAAAACAAATTTAGTCACATCACTATAGCTTTCAAACGGCAATAATCCCATGAGTTACATAGGTATACCAACATATTAACTCCAAATTACTACTCCACTTACTTCAAAATATGTGAATTACTTTAAAGCAGAGTTCTCTAAATGGTCTATATCAACCCCCTAGGGTCGATTCTGACCTGCAAGGAGACCATGTCAACAAAAAAGAAAATTGGGGCTGCATCATATGTAAATAGGGTAACACCCTTGGTTATACTAACATTGAATTATTTTCTATGTTATTATATTTTATTATATTTTCTATAGTTTTAATTATTAAAAAAAAAAAATTGAAATATTGTTATTATTAAATAAATAGAAGTATTAATAAAAACAACGCGTTTTTTATTTTAAAAAAATGTGCTGCATAGTAAATCCTATTCAGGTGAGCAGTTCTGTGTAAGCTTTAAAAACATTAGATTAATTAGTAAAAATATAATTTTAAGGGTCCACGAAAATGGAAAACATTGGTTTGTGGTAAAGTGTGTTCACTTCTATTTAAATTAGACCATCATTCTCAATAAATCCTTTAAATCTGCATTAAACTAAATCTTTTAAAAACTACAAAAACTAATTTTAATATAGATAGAGCATAATTAGATACTATCTAGAACATTGAACTACCAATAAATTATGGTTTTTATTGATATTTTTAAAATCTATCTGGTGAGAAGACTGTGATATCATATTAGGAATGTATTTTCGTTTTATTCTAATGTTCTATAATAAACCATTTATTTTTATCATTAATTGTATTTAAGTTAGATTATTAATTTATATTAGCATAATTTGTACTATTAGTCTACATTATAAAACCAAAAACATATTTTTGTCATTATTGTATTGTAAAACCAGTGATATTTGTTTAATAATAAAATACATTTTTTTTTTCAATTAGGTAATATTATAAAAATACTAATTAAATAATTAAATACAATTTTTTTTTAGTTTACCAGTAACTTATATATTTAAATTTGAATTATTAAATTAACGGGTAACAGGGCCTAGTTTGTTACCAAATGTGTTAAAAACATTTATAGGGTTTATGGTGGGTGGATTATAAAAATTCATTAAATGTGTCATTACTTTTTTTTGCATTGGTTGTACTCTAATCATACTATTAATTATTTCATCAAATTTGTATTAAAATAAAAATGAATAATGATACAGATAATAACTAGTTCCTATTTAATTATATTTATTTAAATGAATCTATTGGCTTATAGCTTGTAACCTGAAAAATAATTGCTGTTTTTAATATCTCGTTTGTTTGTGAATTTCCCATTTCTAACATTTATTGTTTGTTTTGTTAATGATAAGAATTTCATATTATCCCAATTTAATAATTACTAAATGAGTACCTATATATATTTTATTTTTATTTGTTGACCTGTAGTTCAAGCAGTCTTTAGAATGTAATTTCATTCATTTTTAATAATATATCATTTATCTTTGTTAAATGCAATAGTATAGCCTTTAACCTAGCTATTTTTTCATTTTCATTTTTTTTTTTTTTAAACCTATATTTGAGTAATACTTAAATAACTTAACAATGTGTTTTATGGTACCTATACATTTTTTTAGTAACAATGTGACTTATATTATATTTTACAATAACTAATGAATGTGATACCTAATAGTTTTTTTTTTTTTCAGAAATTATTTAAAATGAGCTTATTATTAGCCCAACTTACTGACTCACCTAAGCCTAGAAATGCTATGGCTGGTGTTGTTAAAATTGGATACTTAAAAAAAAATAAGAGTATGAGAAAAAAATTTTTTGTACTTCGAGAAGCGACTGCAGGTGGTGGACCTGCACGTCTTGAATATTATGAAACTGAAAAAAAATGGAGAAATAATGCATTGCCTAAAAAGTATGTTTTACATACTACCTAATTGAATTAAATGTTCTTATATTTTTATCAGCTATATATTATTATATATCCTTTTGTTATATATATTATTATAGAGTAATTGTGTTAAAGTCTTGCTTCAATATCGACAAACGTGTAGATGCGCGTACTAAAAAGACACTTATATGTTTGTACACTAAGGAAAGCTCCTTTTATATACAATTTGATACTGACAAAGAACTTGACGAGTGGTTGGACCTTATGCTAGTTCTACAACGAGCTACAAAAGATTTTGGACCTGGTGTTTCACTCAAAGAACCTTTCGGTATTTAGTGATATAGATTTTTATTATTTTGTGTATAGTGTATTAATATGTTCTAATTACATTTCATTTTGCAGAGCATATTTGGCACATCTCTATACTGAAAAAAGAGTTGGGAATGAATGCAAATTTAATAGGGATGACTGGACTCTGTTTATGCGACAAAAAAGTGAGCATTATGAAGTATCCCACTAAATCAAAAGAACAAAAATCTATGGATATTATGGTATTTATATACATTAATTTATATTTTTATATTTTTAAATCATCAATAAAATTATATTTGTTTTATTTATTAAAGCTGTCTAGTATTCGTCGTTGTGGGGCTTTGGGTACATTTTTTTACATGGAAGTAGGACAAAGTTCTCCATTTGGTTCTGGTCATATATGGATGGATACATGGAATAGTGATGTGGCAACTAGTGTTCATGAAACTATAATGGGTGCAGCAAGTCGAAATCATGACCCTAGATTTAGAATGAGATCATCGTCATTTAATGAAGGATCAAGACTAATTAACTGTCCAATTAGACAACGTTCTAGTTGTTTTGATGGTATGTTTTCTATAAAGTTGATCAAATTTCCTGTCATTAACTGCTTGATAATAACATTTTAGATGAGAATCACCCTAGGCTTCGGTATAAAAATAATAGTCAAAGTTCCTCAACTTTAAATAATGGAAATGTTGATTTAGCTCGTGCAGGTAATTTAATTTAAAATATTGGTAACTTGAATGTTTATGGCGAGACTATTTAAATGTACAATCTATTTATATTTTACGTTAACCTATTTAAGATTTTATGATTGCAAATTTTAAATGGTAACTATTTTTTTTATTCTTATTGGTATGTATATTTTTTTTTAATCAGTTTTATAAAAATTATAGATCAAAAATTAAAAGTATTGTAATTTTCCTTCCATTTAATAAGCATTATTCATTGTATTTCTTATACATATTGTATTAATAAAAAAAGTTTATAATATATAAGATTAAAAAGTAATTGTGAATACCTAAGTTAATTATTTTTGGTAATAGAATAACTCAATTGTAGTTTCAAAAGGGGTGACAAACCATTTGAACGCTACGTGGCAAAAATTACCTTTTTTTTTTAATGTGCCATGAAAAATACTATACATTATATAGTATATTGTAAAAAAAAAATTACATATATTTATGTAATAAATATATTTTAATTTATTGCGTGCCCTCAAAATCTTTTCGCTTGCCATATATTTACCATCCCTGCTTTAAGGTAAAATGGTTTCCCTACATTTCCTAATGTTTTCTTAAATGATTGGTAAAAATAAATTAACTAAACTAAAACTCTTCAAGTTATCATTCTACTAATGTTACAATCATATTAAATATTTATAATTTAATTTTTTTTATATACACTGAGGTTTATTAAAAAAAAAAAAAAAAAAAAAAATGAATTTGCAAGTTGAATATTATTTATATTTAAAGTTTGCAAACAATATTCTTAAAGAGCTATTTATAGTCTGGTATTTGTTATCTGTGTCTTACAAGTGTGAAACAAGAAATATATGCTCAGCAGATGACGTTTAGCTTTGTTAATTTAAAAATGAGAGTGAATCAACTTTCCTTAAAATTTATTGGCCAGTACCATATCTGTTTTTAATTTTTATTTGTAGATTTTTTACAATAATTTAATTTTTTAACAAGTTTTTTTATACATAATATAGTGTAAATTAAAAATATCAATACTCATTTATAAACTGAAATCATACAAAATCACATACAAATATATATAATGTTTTCACAATAAAGTTCTGTTATAGTTTGATTCACTCTAATTTTTAAACTAACAAAGGTCAACACGATTTGCTAAGTGTGACTTTGTTATGTTATACACTTGTAAGACAGACAACAATACCAGTGATACATTCTCTTAATATAATATCATTGCTATATTAGATTAAGAGTAATAAGGGTGCCTTCAGCTCCTATAAAAATGTTGTTACTCGAGTAACTCATCAACAGTTAAAGACAATTTATTTTAAATTAAGCATTTTAATTTTCATGTTTTTGATTTATTATTATTTTTATAATTTATATAAATTTTACATTAAATTAGTATAAAATTTGATTTATTCTTAGTAAATGGTTTGTAATTTGTTAGTAAATTGGTTTAATTTCTTATTTTTAGGATCAGTTAGACAGCGTTGTGATAGCATGCCATTGCGACCACGCACTATTAGTGAAAACATAACTTCATCAACCCGTTCTTTCAATGGGATTTTATCTCCAAGACAAACTTTCCACAAAGGTTGCAATTGTGTTTCTGCATCTTCATCATTATCAGCGTATGTTACAAATTATTGGCTTTAAAAAAAAAATTTAATATATATATATATATAAACAATGCTTTATTTAGGTTTAATGATTCTAATTTGGGTACCTGGGATTCATCACTTTCAAAATCTATGGATACCACAGATGGGATATCTTCCTTTTACTCTAGTCTAAATGACCACCGGTCTGCAATACTTGAGGAAAAACAAGAAGATTTTGTTTCTTATACTCCATTAGACAAAGGTATTTTTGTTATTTAAGGTTATTCATTTTATTTTTTAAAACTTCTATATTTCTTTCTTTATAGAAGAAGATTCTTTAAGACAAACAAGTGACAGTAACGTTAATAATAATATTAACTTGATTAACAACAATATTGTTGGTAACAAATCCAGTTCCTCTTCTCAGGTTAGTTTTTATTTATTAAAAATCATTATTAATAACGATAACATAACCACCAAACATATTTCTTTAAAAAAATTAATAAATTTTAATTTTGAAATGTTTATTTTATACGTTAATATTTTTACTTACTTATATTATTATTGTTTGCAACTATAAGGATAATAATGGTTATTAAGTTAAACATTTTTAATTTAAAAATATATTTTAAATTAGATTACTTAGCATTGTTTACTAATATTTTAATTTTTATGTAAATAGGCGGGTTCTTGTTGTGATTCAAATAGTCCATATGGCTCACCCATCAATTTAGATGATGCATATGCTCCTTTAAACCCTTCTGGTTAGTAAGCAATCTTATTGGTACAACTTGTTTGTTCATGTTACTTTCAATAATTTAAATTTATTAGGTACGTCTGAAACATCTCCACCACCAGATGGATATCTTCCAATGAAACCAGGATACACTTTTTCTAGTAATTGCGTTAATGTTATGCCACTGGAAGGAAATTGTAATTCTAAACAAGGTAATTTTTTTAAAACACTTTTATAGATAATTTGGTACCAATAAATAATGATAGTTTTAAAATAATTTAATTTATTTAAATTCTAATTGTGAAATAAGTATGAAAAATAAAAAAATAAATTGTTACAAATACTTAAAACTCTGTCCTAACTTTTTTCTATCATTGCATGAATCAACTAAGAAAATAAGTATTGATAGTTTTAAAGCAACATTGTACATGTCAATTGGATAATCATATTATACAAGCGGGTCAGAAATTTTTATTCAAATATATTGGGTGGGAATATCATAAAACTCTTTGAGATACCTTCTATTTCTATTTCTAAAAATTTCTGATAAGCTTTCATACTAAGTATTGAATAGAAATTTAATTATAGTGCATTCCAACAAAATAAATTCAAAACATTTCATTCTTTTATAATATAAATAATCATCAATATATTATAAAGATAAATATTGTTAAGCTAGTGTTAATCAATAACAATAATATAAATTGAAAATTTTTGAATATTTCCATAAGATGCTGAGATGTCTCAAATAGTTATGTTTCATAATTTTTTTAAACAAAACTAAATAAGATAAATAATACTTTGTTATAGATAATTATTTAATTTGTAGCTTGAATATGATTTGCAAATAATTTATTGAGGGGGAATGCAAAGTTCATGGTCATTGTTACTGTAATGGTAGTTATTAAAAAATTATTTTGATTATTTGTTAGTTAATTCAGTATGATACATTTTTTTAAAGAAAATATTACTAATAATTTTTCTTTTATTACATTACATTAAAATAGAACCTACTGAAATGCCTCAAACAGAATTTGAATCACCTGAAGGCTATGTTCCTATGGCACCTGTGGGTAGAATGTCTGATTATGTATCCATGGATTGTAAGCAAGGATCTATTGAATCTGGAACACCTTCTACAGACACTCGTTTTTCTGACATACACTTGGATAAAGTGTGTGCATACCTTACTCCATCTGAAGACGAAGGACCTATTGAAAGGCCTACTCGAGCTTATTCTGTTGGTTCTAGACCAGATGGTTTAAGAGAAAAAATCGACAAGTATATATATTGACAATTCATAAATGTAGATTTATAATAAAAAACAACTATTCATTTTTATTTTTAGAATTAATGCTGATCGAACAAGAACACGTGCGTTTTCTGTGGGCAGCCGTGGTCGATTACCCCCAACTGGGTTACCTCGGAATGGTTATCAATCTGGTTCGACAAGTATGTCTGAACATAGTGATGGTGGCGATCGAATGGAAATTGATTTTAGTTGTAATTCAAAATCACGTCGTCATTATTCAGCAACTTGTCGCACCTTGTCTATTCAGCCACCAGCAGATTTATCACCAAGGTCATCACCTAAACTTTGTCCTTCTCCTGATCCATCATTTACTCATAAATCAACTGGTCGTTCCCCTCCAAAATCTATAGTGTCTTCGGTAGATATTAAAAGGGCACTATCTGGAGCTGTTCATGGTATTTCCAGATCACCTCCATCATCTTCTCATACTTATTTGTCACCTACGTTGGAAAGAGTTTCAGAGGTGCCTGGTATTGAACTTGTTGATAGTTACACACCAATGAAACCGAGCCAAGGATTATTTCCTTGTGAAAAGTATGTTAATATAATTTTAAACACGCATTACTTTCATAGCATATGTATGATTAATTATTTTTTTAATTCTTAATTATGTTAATATAATATACTTATTGTTAGATAAAAAAAAAAAATTTATTAGAATTATTGCTTGTTAATTTTATCATGTTATATGTGTAGTATATTGTGTATTCTAATTGTTGTTATATAATAATTACAATTTTGTTTTATTTTCTGTAGTACAACTACGGTAGCAGAAGATTCAAATAAAAAAAATTATGTAAATGTATGGGAAGCAGCAAGTAGTACGTTTCCAATCATGAAAATGATTGGTGGTTTGAATTGGAAAAAAAACAAAAAACGAAATACAGCTCCAGTTATTGAACAACTTTTGCCCATGGCTAATGAAGGCGTTGATGAAGTAGATGGTTATACTACTATTAGACCAGGTGTTCAAACAATACCGGTACGCGAACAACAGATCGGTCAGTCTTCTGAAGCAGTGTTAGATGCCATTTGTGATGAACTTGCGGATCTAGTATTTACAGACCCACCTCCTATTGTCACATATAATTCTCAGAACCACTCTAAGTCAGATAACTCTGTTACTTCACTGGATGGGTAATTATGTAATTTGTTTGTAGTTAGTGTTGTAATATGAATAATATTTTAATTTAAACTCATATTTTGTATACACTGGTAAAAAGGTTTATCTCAGTGGCAAACAAAATTGTATATATTTTTTTATGTATAATTTTATTGTGTTGTTCTTTATATTTTAATTAAATAAATATTAATATTTAGGGAAAAGTATATGTTAATATATTTGGCATCTAAAGTATAATATTTTAGGAGAATTTTATCCAGAGGTAATTTTTCTAATGATATTTCAACTCTAATGGAGAATTTTTATTGTATCTAATGTATTTTATTTTTTAGTGAATATGTTACCAATTTAAACCAGTATGAACTGAAACATAAATATAATTTTTGCCTTTTACGCTTTAAATTTTTAATAAAAAAAATTGATGAATATCAATTGTTTATTGTTATTAAAAATACTAAGTTACTAATTTTTTATTTGATATGTAAAATAGCTAATTTAATCATATTTCAATATATTATGTTAAAAAAATAAAGATAAAATAGTTTAACATAGTGAGAACTAGGTTAAGATATTGTGTCCATTAAACGAGGAAAATTTAATAATGAAGAAGTTATAAGACTTTCATCCATGTAGGGTAACAGTCAAAGTGGTAGGCCAAAGATGAATGAAAATGGATGTTATTAATGTCTCCCTTAAGAGTGTTTGTGTAGAGTTTTTAGGAAATGGCAGTTTTCAGAGAAACATAATCTTAGTAGCTAACCCTGCTAACCCCAATTATGTTTTATGTAAAGGTGGTAAAAAAATTTGGAAGTTATGTTGTATTGAACTACTAACAGTTACATGATTGGTATTTAATTTTATAAAACAAATAATAATTACCACTTTGTATAAATATTTATATTATTTTAAGTTATAATTAAATTAAATTATAGTTTAACATAAATGTGTATTTATACAAAAATAAATATAGAGATGTAAATATGTGCATGCTTGCATGTATGTGTGAGCATTTATTTTTATTTGCAAAAATAAAAATCTCCTTATGACCAGACGTCAATGAATGCAAATAAGACTGAAGAACCACTCTGGGATATACTTAGCTAAGTACTATATTTAATATTATGTTCTCTATAGAATTTCTTTAATTTAAAAAATGTTTTCATTCGAGCTGATTTTTAATTTGTTATCTAACAAGGAAATAAAAATATTTAATATATGATAATAATTATAAATTCAATTGGTGTGTGTGTGTGTGTGTATGTGTATGTGTATTAAATTAATTAAAATTTTTTTTAATTTATTGATAAATAATAACGCTATTTATGGTTTTTTTGGTTGACCATTAAAAGATTTGTACCCTACATCACTATATTTAGAAAATGTGTTACATTGTATTATTCTGTCTTCTCAATGTTATTTAATAGCTGATTGTCTTTATTATAAATTTATGATGAATAAATATTTCATGTTTTGTGTCACAAAATAGATCAATTTTAAATATACTCCAAAAAGTAAAAAATAATTGTTTATAGACCATGAGAAAGATTATGATATTTGATTGTTGTTTAAAAAAAAAAAAATATGAGAAAGTTTGTTTTTCACATTTTTTTGAGCAATACTCTACAAAAATAAATTATATTTTGAATGAACTAATTATAGAGCAATGAAAAATAATTTTCTCAAAAAAAATTAAATGTAAATAATTTTTCACGACGTCTGTAATTATTATTATACATTCAGTACTGCCACTATTATAAGAAGACAAAATTGTCTACCCATCTAACTACTAAAATTAAGTTCATGTTTTATAATTTTTGTTCTTAAAATATAAACATTATATATTGTATAATATTATGATTCTATTAAAGTGTGTTTAGTCTTATAATTTAGGTGAAGATATTATTAGTAAATATTAAATAATATTTATTGTTTACTTTTTGTCTTTATTCTTTTATAGATAAATTTTGTTGTAGCAAGTATTAGTTTAAGGGAATTTCAGTTTTTTTTTAACTTTTTGGTTCTAGCCTATAGGGGTTATTGCCAGTTATTATTTACATGAACAACTGTCTTTTTTTAATTATTTTGCTCACATTCCTCAATTGTTTTCTTAATATTAATTATTTTGTTTAATGCTAAATTTTGAAAATAGAAAATGTTATACGAACACACGCCTTTAAGAATTAATTTGTTAAGTTTGACTTTTTTCTAAAATCTTATCTTGTGATCACTGTATTTACTATTTAAATATATTTATTTCTTAGATAAAAAAATTATAGATAAAATAATTGAGAATTATCAATTTTGTAAAATTATTTATTTTGTAACAATACCCTTATAGTATTGTTCAAAATAGTGAAACAAACTTGTTTTAAATTTAATGCAATAAAATACAGTGTACATTTGAATTTAAGACTTATTTCTTATTTGTTATTTTGAAGAATTTTAAAGTATGTTTTTACAATATCATCTAGTTGGTATTTTCAAAAAATAATAATATAATTGAAAGCACGTAAGTATTATAATCAAGAAGGATTTTATATTTTTAGAAGTAAATAAATTCAATAAAATTATGTAAATGTGAGTATTAAAAGATTAGCAAAATTAATTATTATAATATTAACATCATTGTCATTTTCCATAACCGTCTATTCTGTTAAATATTAATTAATTGTAGAGACAGCTGCCAAGGTAATCACTAACCACTAATCTGTATTATTAATATTATGTGTCCATGATGTTAATACCTTGACAATTAATTGTTTGCGTAAACTTATATCTAAAAGTAATCGTGTAGTTACAATATATATTGCATAATTATGTTTACTTTTAAAAGAACATTTATTTAATATACTTTTAGATTCTTAGCTTTAAATTTTTCAAATCTTTTTGAGCTATTTATAGGTATGAGAAATTAAAAAAAAATTCCGAAATTATTTTTCAGTAAGAAATTTCAATAAGGTTTCTTTTAATACCTGATATTTCAAATTTTAAGAGAAGATCTCACAAGTTTTTTAATCTTTAACATACAAAAAATGTTCCCTATTATAGTCATGTGATACTTTCGGTTTTTATATTCAACTATTAAATTTGATTGTATTAACAAGTGTACTTGGACGACATATTATCTTCGTCAGAATCGTTTTAAGTATGCAATGATTGATCATGGAATGCATTACATCCATTACATTGACTTGCTTGACAACTACTCTACAGCAGAGCGAAATCCACTTGTCCCAGGCCACAGTACTGGAAATAAGGACCCTGCGGCCTGCACTTTATTCGTTTTTAAATTACAATAAAATATCAAAAATTAATGGTAATTTGTCAGTTGTTACTGTTGAATATTCAATATTGTAAACATTTTAAATCCAAATATACTTAACGATAAGATTTTGAAAACACTTGCGTTTAATTGTCTATTCAATTTTTTATGTATTTATCAAAAGATAATTTTTAAATAATCTCTTACTCATCAATAATTTGCAAATTTTAGCTATTTTGATGAATTTCAGAAAAGATTCAGAAGTCAATAATGACGACAACACACGTCATAGCAAATACAATACATTCGTCCCTTATGCTCAGAATATCAACATAAATTAAATATTGAAGAGTTACCCTTTACTACTTTATTGTTTAATTGTATTCGTTAAAAAAATATGTTATTCATGTTATGTGAAATAGAAAAAATGTTTCCTATATAAATTGTCATATTCAATGCTCATAATGAGATCAAGTACTGGACTTCAGGTTATTATAATTACTAAAGGTATGATAATTTGGTAAAAATGATGGTTGAGTAAAAAATTTCCAATTTTCTATCAAACCATCCATGAGCCACGAATCACGACTTCAGACTTAAGCATATTAGTATGGTACAGAAGTCTGTCATGATAAAATAGTTAAATTTTACGGCCACAATCTATAGAGTGTAATATGTACCTACTAAATCTTATTTTTCAAGAAAGATGTTTGAAACATTTATAAACTAATATAAATTACCTATGTGTAGAGCATGAACTAAATAATAAATATACTCTTTTTCATCGCAATACGCTCCAATTATTCGGACAATGTTATGGGTACATTATTTCCATAATCACTTTCACTACCTCCGAGTCATAATGGCCATAATAATAAGATAATATAATGAAATATTTAATATTCTGGTGGGTATACCAAGACGTGGCAAGTCGCGAGCGCCATATAATTATAGTTTAGAATAGTATAGTTCGTGCTTTAGAACAAGAAGTTGGCTAAAAGATGTTATCTTAGTCCGTGGTCGGACCATCTGGTCATCAATCGACAATTATCATAAATTCATAAATAATATATTAATATACCTACTGGCTACTGTTATATAGTAGCAGGCCCATTATGGCTGACCACTGACGTAATATATGAGACGTATTTATTATTCAAAAATTCATTATACATTCATATTTCATTTCATAGTTTCATACTCAATATGTCGGTAATGACTAATGAACTAATGAAGTAATGAATATCCACAGCTGATATTGTGTGTAACACGCATTTTTATTTAATTTATACCTCTGGTATCAGAGCTATCTATCAATCAGTTATAATATTGTGATATTAACTATCTTAGAAACAGGATAAACCTGTGATTTAAGACCTGTTGTGCAATGTGCACCACCATAATTCGTGAAATATAATATTAGAAACGCCGAATTTTTGTTTTTTATTAGTCTTATTTATCCCAAAGTCCAATTAGTAGTTACTGATTCACTGTGTATGGCAAAAGGTTTGTATTTAGATTTATGACGAGTTTGAGTCATAACAAGTCAACATATTACTAGAAAGTATGACGCTTGAAACCACAGAGGTACGTAAAATGGATGCTACGCTAAAGTTTGAATTGGTTAATTTATTAGACATTAATGATGGCTGGAAATCACTCATGGCTGCTGTAACTGTTGACTGTGACCCAAACAAGAGTCCGAAATATACCTTTGATCACTTAAAGTAATATTGATTTTGGTGTCCATCCTATTCATTATACAATGCTTTCAACGTTTTTAAAAACAATCTCCTAATTATTCTAGGTTAATAGAAATGGCAAGCCAAACACAACGGCGATCTTGTAGTGAGATATTTTTAGAAGAATGGGGAACTAGTGGTCATATAAGGCCTAACCTCAAGACACTTATGGATCTGTTGTTCAAATTAAAACTAATACGAGCTGCTGAATGTGTAGCTTCTAAAATCATGAATGGTAACCAAGAAAATAATATGAACTTTAAACTTTGGACTTTTTAGTGAACTATATTTCTCATTTGTAAGTGCTTATTTCTAGATAAACCTATTGACAGGTTGGCAACGTTTATGGACTTTGTTGAGATTGATGAATGCACAGATAATGATAATAGTGACAATTATAAGTCTACTTTGTTCGCACATCAGCTAGAAACCAGATCAAATTTAAATGATGATGACAGTAATGCAAGGTATAAATAAAGCTTATTTAAAATAATATTTTGTATATTATATAGGTTATGAATCAATTGGTTTTTACACTTACTTAAAAATAAATAAATGCTAATTGATATTTATTTTTTAATATTTTAAAACAAGGTGTTTTTAATGGGCAACAAAGTTCATGAGGATCAGCTAGTTTAGTATAAAAAGAAATATTTAACTGTTTGTGTTTGGTTAATTTTTTTAACTTATTAATACATTTTTTATTTTTTTGTAGGTTTGGTAAAATTAAGCTACCTTACAAATACTTATCCAATGCCACTAATGGATTTTCGGATTCATGTTTAATTGGAGCTGGTGGATTTGGTAAAGTATTCAAAGCCAAATTGATTAACCAAATAGTGGCAATAAAACAAATGGAGAAAATATTTGAAGAAAAAGATTTTAAACAGTATTTAAATGAAATTGACATTGTTTTAAAATTTAAACATGATAATTTATTACCACTACTGGCAATTTCATACGATGAACAGCCGTGTGTTGTTTATGAATTTATGGAAAATGGTTCATTGCTTGATTGTATTGCATGCGAAGTATGTTTTTGAAGAATAATGTGAATATTATAATATATAATTTTAATATTAATTAACAATATAATTGAATAGAATAGATCATCAATATTAAATTGGAAACTAAGAATTAAAATTGGAACAGATGTGGCCAGTGGCTTAGTTTATTTACACACAGCATTTGAAACACCTTTTATACACAGAGACATTAAAACTGCTAATATACTGCTAGACAATAAATTTATTGCCAAGGCACGTATTACAATAATCTATGTATAATCATGTTGTATATTATATATTTACTTTTAGTGTTTTTAGATTGGAGACTTTGGTTTAACTCGCCTTGGAGATCATACAATGACATCTGTTGTATTAGGAACATCTGCATATATGTCACCTGAAGCATTTAGAGGTGATATTTCTACGAAGATAGATGTTTTCAGCTTTGGTGTTGTATTATTAGAGTTGTTAACAGGATTAGCACCATACAATGAATGTCGGACTGGTTGCGACTTGGTTAGAAATTAATTTTATAGTAATAAATATTTAATTTTATAACTATTTTTCTTTTCTTTTTTAGTTAACTCACATCAGTGAAATTGAATGTCCTATTGAAGAACTATTAGACAAGCGTGCTGGATATTGGAACAACAGTATCGCTAGAAAAATGTATGATTTGGCAGTTCTTTGTACGGCTGCTAAAAATCGAAGGCCATTTATGCATGGTAATGAAGGTGTTTATGAATCTCTTAAAAACATTCAATCTGAAATAGATGCATAAGCACAAATAGTGAAGGGAGTTAAGCGGTATTAACACCCTCAAATTATGTTCACATTTATGTATCTAAAACTTATCTAAAAAAAGAAAAATGAGAAAATGCGTAGCACCCTTATTTTTTTTTTTATTGAAATTGTGCCTATAAATAAATGTATACTATCTCATAATAATATAATTTGTTGTATATAAAAATTAAGTTACCATCATTATCAAAACAAAATAACATTTTTATATTTAAATATTTATTATCGTTATTTATTTTTTAATATTGCTCAGTTTAGAGTTCAAAATTAAGTTTTGTATGTAATGTATGTTTATGTGTAAAAGTTGTACATACATTTTTGTTTTTGTATTTTGAGTTACATATTTTAAGATTATAATAAAACCAAACAAAGATAACTTTTGATATATTTATTTTCTACAAAAATACATGTTTACATTATTGTAAAAAATATTGAAATTTGGTAAAACAATGGCTAGTTTTTAATTGTTTAATGCAACATACATGTGATTATGCAATTAAGTTTAAATATAAAATATTCCCTCAAACACGGTATACTTACTTTTTACATGAAAAAAAAAACTTAATATTTAGCTTTAAGTAATTTCATAAGTTTCTCCAATTTCATTGCTTTCATTAAACTTCCGCTGATCTTAAGTTTACCAGACATATAAGCGTCGGCAGCTTTTAGCTTTCCTATAAATATTTAACTGAATGATTAGAAACACAGTTCTAATTTAAATAAATAAATAAACATTACTGACCATCAAATAATTCTTCTATTTTATCAGCTTCCATTGCTAAAGTAGCATCTGGTTTTGTAGTTGGTTTACCTTTTCCAGCTGCACCATTTCCAGTTAGATCTATGTAGTAAGTTCTATCCTCATCTCCTAAAAAGATATATATATATATATATAGGTATTTATCATATTTACATTAATTATAATACTTCATTTACATTTGTCCCGTTTTCATGGCAGTGAGCAGGGAAATGGGTATAAAAGTAGGTTGCACGAGTATGTAAACACGTCACTCGCACTGACCATGCTCCTCGCCTTGTCGTTCCCGTCAAGAGCGACAAATTGAACAGTGCGAGCAGCAGGTTAATCAGCTACAAATGTTAGCAGGGCAATGTAAACACTCATTGTCTATGACGCTACCACTGAATGGTTGAATGTAAATGAAGTATAGAGTTTAAATGATGATAATAACTAGAAAGTCATATCATAATCATATTGTGACTTAACAAATCAATCTACTAAATATTAAGTTACATGGGACTTAATATATATTTACTATGAGTGTATTGAATAATTTAATTACCTTTTACTACAAACAAGAAACAAGCATTTGTTCCTTTAGCTATTTCTGGAGTCAAATGTGAATTGATTTTTGCGAATATACCCTCAATATTATCTTTTCCATCTGATTTTTTAGTTTGTTGAGATTTTTTCTTTCCTTGATTGAAACCGTCATGAGGAGCTTCATCCAAGAAGAAGTCCATCATTAAATCTCCTTTATAGCCTAAAAAAAAATGAAATAATTATTAGTAAATAGTATATGGATCTAATTGCAAATTGCAACAATTTGTAGATACAGATGTAAAGATTTTAAGTTATAATAGTAATAAATCTTAAAAATGTGTTTACAATAATATAATCTAACTCATTTAAAATACATATTTTTATATTCAAAGTTAAAATATTTATACCTATGAACCACATTACCATAAGTGTAATTTGGGTGATTGTCTCTCCGCCCCCCCCCCCCAAAAAAAAAAACTAGTCTTCAAGATATTCATAATAAATACAATTATTTAACAAAATTGTCATATTAATATTAATATCAATATATTATGAATTTTTTTAAATTAAAGAATTTGTAAACTAAGTATATTGTGGTTATCTTTCATTATAAATGTATTGTATACAATTCTTTAATTTGTCAGTGACGAGCACACTCTTTATTTTTGAGAGCAATTTGTGAAACTTTTAATTCTAATTTTAGAGTAAATTGATCTATTTAACAGATGAGAATAAAAATGGATCAAATATTGCATTTACATGGCTTTGATAAAAGGAGCTATATCTTAAAAATAAGTGTATGTTTGTAGTTTGTATATTAAAAAAATACTTAATTGACTGATGAAAATCTCATATTATATTCTTGGAGATATCATAAAAGGTTATAATATGATAGTTGGAATAACATTAAAAGTGCTAAATCCAATCAGTGAGTTATAGTTGACTGTATGTATATGTCAAATTATTTCACAAAGCGAGGTACGTTGACACCCACCTTAATGTGATCTTTAACAGAGGTGCACTAAAACCAAGGTACAGATAGAATAAGTATAAATGTTAATACATAAATATGGAAGATTTTTGAATTTTTGAATAACAGAAAAAAATATATTAAAATTCAATATTTCAATTAAACAAAATGTAACTATCAACTATTACCTATACAGTATATTATTATATAATCTTATACATATTCAAATGTGTCAAAGTCGTAAACTCATATGCAGTGGCGTACCCAGGGGGGGCTTCAGCCCCTCCCATTGGCCATGTTTTGGAATACATTTTATATTAAAAAAGACAAAGTACAAACCATGATATTTCTAAAAAACGGTATTGAATACAACGTATTATCTTTAGTAACAATGACCTAGTATAAGCAAAGCATAAACGTTGTGTTTATTATGGTACCGAATACCGATATAGATTTAGCCCCCCCCCATTCGAAAATCCTGGGTACGCCACTGCTCATATGTTTATGAGTTTAACCTAATCTACATCAATGTCGAATACACAAGAAACAATCAGCAATTGAAAGAGCTGTGTAAAATATAGGGATAAAATGCTTTATAATCTGGAATTTTGGGTTTTAAGAAAATTTTAGATTTTTTCCTCGATTATGACCAAACTACCAAAGATAATTAATCATTTATAACATTAACTATTCAATCATAAAACTTTGTTAAGTACACAACGAATCAGAATAAAAATATGGTAATATTGTAATACTTTAATAATACTTTACCTAAGTAATACCTAACTGGTAACTGCATAAGAACCTAGTACCTACTTATTTTAGTAATCACATAAATTATCCTGGATATTGTTTTTTTTAGGTGGTTCAAATACATTACCTAAGAGTGTATTCAGTGCAACAGATTCTTAGTATTATTCATATCTCATATGTGATTATTCTTCTTTTCTTTAAGATTTTAGCTAGCATTATTACCACATTATATTTATTTGGTGTTATAATAATTTTGATGCAAATAGGTGTGTGGGATAACATTCCTACTCATCATCTCAAAATAAGCTACAGAAATAGGAACAATATATCAATGAAATATGACATAAACAATTGATTAAGTTAATTTAAAGATTGTTATTTTGGGGGTTTTCTTCTGGCTATTGCCTATTTGGTATAAATTTTTTCAGTCCCCCGCAAGGAAAAAAAGCGGGTAAGTCGTGTATGTTGCTCTGCTGTACAGTAGGTTACAAGTGGGTTACTGTAATGGATCGAATTAAATTTGAATCCAATGATATTATATCATTGTATACAAAAAACGATTCTGAGCGAAGACGGTTTATCTATCTAGGATATATTATAGATTATTAAAAATTTTCAAATCTTAGATTTAAAAAGAAAAATTTTTATGAATTTCTAGTTTGAAATAATTTGCGAATTTTCGTGATTTTTACATATGTTGTCAAAATTCAAACTTTGAATGCTTATAAAAAAAAATTGTGACTATGAATTTCTTTTATTTTTCAACTGCTATTGTAACAATATGTTAAGAGCCTTGTATTAAATTTTCAAGCTTTTCTGCCAAACAAATAAATTTTTATCGATATTAATTTAAAAAAAACTAATTATGATCGAACATTTGAAATGCCTATGAATAGTTCAACTTAAGTCGAATTTTTTTGAAAATTGCATGGTGGATAGAATATACTTATATAAACATTAGGTGAAAATTTCATGTATCTATGGTCATTTGTTTTAAAGTTACATCAAAAACCAAAATCGATTTTGTCGAAAAATGAGTGTGCGTAAAATTTCCCGTTTTTCCCTTAATTTTTAGTTTGTTTTTCTCAATTATTTAGAAAAGTATTAAGAATTTTTCACAGCATAAAAGAATATGTGATAGTAATAAACTTAAGCTAATTACTTGGATCACTGGCATATTGGTTCAAATCAGTAATTCCTTCTTGTCGTAGCACTTCATCATCGACTAGGAACTGCCCAGTACAATTTTCAACAGACCTACTAAGTACAGCATAAGCAGCATCTGCCATAATTTCTGGATTACGAGATAACTTTTTTGCTTCAGTTGAGCCAGATAACATTTCAACAGCTGCAGTGTATATAGCTGTTGTAAAAATATATAAAATTAAATAGGTTAGATTTTAAATGTTAATTGAGTAATAATTGTTCTTTTCAAATGTTTAATTTTTTAAGATTTTTGATCAAATATTTTAAGTAGATAAATAAAATACTTTTTTTAAAGCTGTGTCGAATGTTTTTTGGTCAACATGATTAATGATTCAACATTATTTGTATATTAATGTAGTTCTTAAATTGGTGAATTATTTTTAAAATAGGGTTTAGTTTTGAGAAATCCCATTTACAATTAAAAAAGTTTAACAAGCATACAAACAAAAGTTTTAATGAACAATCAAATTTTTTACTAATAAATTCAAATATTTACTGAAAAAACAAAATTATATGAATTAATATTTGTAATCACTTTTATTTTTCGATTGAAATGTATGCAGCGTAATCTGGCAAAGTTTAATATTTATATCAATACAAAGTACCACTAATTGAATTTTATCAAATAGCAATCTAATGAATATTTAAGTGTTGGTTTGCAATTGAGAAAAATATTTATTTTTTTTGTAATTGTATTTTTGAAAATATGGTAAAAGATAATTTTTAACATTATTTTAAATGTCAATTAGGTGGTGTTATAGAAATTAATGATTGAAGGAAAATATTGCATCAATGGAGTATTGATTTATAGGGAGATTACTTTGAAGTTAATAATATGTATTTAAAATAATATAGTGTTAATAAAGTATTAGTTAAAAAAAAAATCCATATTTGATTACCAGTTTTTGGCCATAAAGCATTTACAGCAATGTTATCTGCTCTAAGCTCAGCAGCCATTCCTAATACACACATTGACATTCCATATTTAGCCATTGTATAAGCAACATGGTCTCTAAACCAATTAGGATTCATGTTTAATGGAGGACTAATGTTTAAAATATGTGCGTGTTTGCTTTTTTTCAGATGAGGTATACACATCTTTGATCTAAAACAAAGAATTTCTATAAAATTATATTATCAACTCCAAACAAGTGTTTATTGGAGGAGTATCAAGTATTTTATTATTTATAAGTGTTTATATAATAGTAACTTATTTCATTAATAAATATATGTCATTATTTAAAAAAGTAACTTAAAGTTTATTCAATAGCTCTGACACACAAAAACACATCACTCAACTATTTACTAAGCGTCTAGCAGGATTCCAACCACTGGTGTACCTGACAAATATTTGTCACTAGTGGAACTTTCCATGTTATAAGCACTGTCTGCTAGTCAATTATTTAGTCATTAGTGTGTTTCAGAAGGATTGTCGGTTAATGTTTCACAAGTCAAAGGAATGGCTAAAATTCTGATGAATATTATTGACAAATATACTAGTTATTGGAGTAGAACCTAACCGCAAACCAATTTTTATTTGCAAATTTATTTAATGCAGTAAAAATGATTTTGTAAATTAGTTATTTTAGTCGTTAAATATTGACTACACAAAAATGCCTCAGACATAATATGTACAAGACTACCAATAAAATCAGTTACAACATTGAATTAATTTAATAATAAAATTTTAAATGTTTACACTAAAAATGTTCCTCTTGTGTTGATATTGTGCATTAAATCGTATCTCTTCATCTCTGTATCTAATGTAGGAGTCAATGAAATTGCACTTGCATTGTTAACAACTATATCAATACCTCCAAATTTGCCAATTGATTTGTTAACAGCATCTGCTATTTGACTTTCGTCTCTTACATCCACTACACAAGGTAAACATTTTCCTCCAGCTTCCTCAACTAAAAAATTATAATAAAAAATTAAATTTAAATAATGATGAAATTATATTAAGTTGAAATAAATAAATTATAAATGTAGAGCTAATGTCTTTTTATAGTTTAATTTACATGAGAGGACTTTGGAGGTTAATATTAAATTAATTGGGTATCACAATATCATCATAAAGGTATTAACTAATTTTTATTCAATTAAATCTTATTGAAATGTGTTCTTATTTTGTTTATTCTCTCATGTTATGTAAATGTTAGAACAGAAGTATTGTATAAGAGTATTATATAATTTATATTTAACTTAAAATTTGAAGAAAAAAAAAATAATACGAAATACAAATATGATACAAATTAAGTATTGAATAAAAACAAAAAGAATTAAGAGTAGTTAACATGTTTTAATAGTAACTAGACTTTGTTATGTTGATAAATAAATAATTGGACTATGAGCGTTTTTAAACTCAGAAAAATTATTAGTCATTTTAATACTTTATTTATAAAACCAAGTTATTTCTGTGTCTCAAATTATGATTTAACTTAATTATATTGATTTTATATGCAATAATAAAAGCTAATTTTACTATTTTTTTATTGTAAGACAAATGTTTGAAAAAATGTACTCTTGAAAAGTTTAATGTGTACAAAACCATTTGTTTTCTCCATCTTACAAGTGTTTAACATACAAAATTTGAGCTCAGAAAAATTTATATTGTGTAGTTGGCTTTAATATTAAAGTGAATTAAATAATATTATCTGTGTTTATATGTCAATTACTTATAATATATAATTTATCAAGCAATTATCAGCATTTTCAAACTGTAATATTAAACTTGCCTACTCGGCTACTCATGAAGTTAAAACTAGCATTAGAAATGAATTATCATAAAAAATTAAAAACCAACATACAAATACCAATAATATTCTTACCTTTCAGACCAGTAAAAAGTAAAAATGCATACTAATATTAAAACTAATAATGTTTGAGATGAACAAATGAACATTAATTTACTATGTTACGCATTTGTAGGAGACATATTTGACAGAGACAACAAATGCGAATAAGAAGTTCTCATGATAAAAGTATATATGATAAATTAATAACTAAGCTTATTATAGTTATGTAACTGTTTAAGTTATGAGGTTATGACTTATGCAGCCTTATCATTATATATTTTATAGCCAAAAATGATACTTAATTTAAAATGAATAGGTAGAATTCTATAAATAATTTTATACAATGAAATTAAAAGATAATAGCAAAAGTTTTCTTTTTAAATTACTTTCTTTAGCAGCTGTGTATATAGTTCCTGGTAATTTTGGATGAGGCTCAGCGGTTTTAGCAGCAATAACAATGTTAGCACCATCCCTAGCTGCTTTTAAGGCTATTGCCTTACCAATACCCCGACTCCCACCAGTAATGAACAAAGTCAGTCCAGACAATTTTCTAAAAACAAAATTATAGTTAATATTAATATAAGATAAAAAAAAACTTAATAGTAATATAACATAATAAATGTAATTGCAATAAATATATAACAAACCCTGTGTTCAGCATTATGATGTGGAAGATAGTAATTTTTAAAATATTGTAAGTTATAACATTAAAGCTCAAGTCTTGTGTAGTTGAGTGCAAACACAATGATTGAACAATATATACTATTTGAATTTGTCTGAAATTCTATAACAAGGAAATAAAATAAAATAGCGTTTTAGTTGTTATCAATGGAAGGGCAGTATAAGACTTACAGGTGATCAGCAACAAAAGACCATGACCTACAAAATACAAATGTTATGTCCTCATAAAAGAACACACATTGTCATTTGTGTAACAAAAAAAAAAAAAAAAAAAAACAAAGTTACTGAGCAATAAAAAAATCTCAGTTAATTGAGGTAAATTTTTAATTTAATATTATTTAATATATGTGGTCAATTTAATGAATATATTAAAAAAATATATCTCCAGTCTCCATTCGTTGATTAAAAATTTAAAACAACTGTACTATATAGTACTATAGCAGGCTTGTAGCCTTGTAGATCGTAGAAATTATACCACCATTATTACCTAATGGATAATACCTATCGTAGTATTATACATATAGACATTTTTAGTAAATGTAAATACTTTAATTCTGAATAACTGAATTAGATTGTGATTTTAGATTTTTGTGACGTCTACAAAAGTTATTATCGTGAAATGCACTTCGATAGCATCAAGATGTATATTATACTATATATATATGTATAGATTTATTATCTATGACCACTTCACACTTGTTACAAATTTACAATACCACTGTTCTTTGGTCTTATCATTGGTAGTTGGTAATTGGTATTTATCATGATTCGTGATTCATGAATTCATGATAAAGTAAATTTACATTTTACCTTAATATGATTTATTATGGTCAAATTATAGTATTTGTTATGGTTTAACGTTTAACATCAAATTTTTTTTGTTCTTATATTTATAGTGTTTAAATTTAATTTATTGCTATGTAATATATATAATGCCAATCCATTAATCAATAAAAAAATAAGCATAAAGTAGACGAATATCTGGGTATACTTTAATATCGTATTAAGTCTCAAGAGATTTATTTCACCTTCGTCCTTCTCTGATTAGTTGCTTAAAGTAATAATAGCATATAGTAGGTATTTACTATTTACATCACTTATTAGTCAAAGAAACAAGAATTACAGATTTACAAATAATCATTACTCCACAGGTGTTATAAAATACTTTATAAAAATGGAGAAACACGTATTAGAAGAAGTTTCAAAATTGTAAGATACTTAAATTTATATCATATATTATTAGACTGATGTACTATCTATAAGTTTTAAAAAATTGTTTCTAATATTATGAATATTATACATAATAAATTAATAGTATTAATATTGGCTTAAGAATTATGTGTGTTAAACAATGTTACGTTTTATATATAAGTTAAAACAATAGTTAAATTATATTAAGAATATTAATCCTTATTTTTTTTCAGACAATCTGAACAAAATGTGCTCGGTGTTTTGGTATCGGATACTAAAGGATTATGTATTTTTTGTGAGTTATAAAATTGCTGTATAATATGAAGAATTATAACTAATCATTTTGGTTTTATCTTGAATATCTTGTAATATTTTTTATTTAAATATTAAGCTTCGGGAGAAGTTACTCCAGGAATCAGTGGACATATAACATTCATTGCAAATCAATTATCAAAATTAGATAAACACGATTTATATCCAACCATTGTATTAAAATCAGACAACAAGTAAGCAATAAGTCGTTTAAATAAAATCAATTTCTACTGTTAATATAATGTTGATGAGTAAAAATGACACTCACAGCTACATACCATTTACTCAATAGGGGATATCAATAATTTCTTGAAAAATTCAATTAAAATTGTTTTTATGTAAATTACAGCATTAAATTCTTATTAGACTGATAATTTAATTTTTGTTTTCAGGTCATGTTTGATTAAAGGCTGTGAAAATTCCTGTGTTTATGTATTGTATCAGAATAAATAGTATATTTTAAAGTTAGTTGTTATTCAGTCAGATGAAATGTCTAATTATATTTATATTTTTTCGATTATAAAATTTTCTTTTTAATATTATTGTTCCTCACTCTTTAAGCCTTAACAATTAAAAAATAAATTACAATTCTTTATTTATGTTTTACATCTTTATTCTATGTTTTGTGATACTATTTTAATTTATTATTATGACTAGTGTAGAATAGTTTCAACTGTGAAAACCTTGACAATGGAACTAATAATTAACACATTTTCTTTTAATCTTTGGGAGTTAGTATTACAGCCACTACTGTTAGTTAATAGTTATACAACATCAATAATACTGTAGACCAGCGGTTCCCAACCTGTGCACCGCGGTGCCCTGAGGGCTCCTCGAGCTCATTTAAGAGGCGCCACTGCTCATCCAAGAATGGAAAAAATTATTAAATTTTATATTAAAAATGTACTGTATAGTTGAAAAGACAAAAAATTATTTTACGTACAAAATTACTTAGAATACTATCTGTATCTATATCCAATATTAAATATAGTGTTTCTAATATGTGTCGAATAATTCAATAATAGATAAAAAAACTGCTAAACTTTCCAAAAATAAGCAGCCTCCAATATCTCATTAATTATTAGTTTTTCACTATTAAAACGGAATTTTTTTTTTTAATTTCAACAATAAAATTATTATTTATTAATAATATGTTCAATAAAATTATATAAATCAATTATGAATGAAAACTAGTGTTCATTTTTATCACGTTTCTCGTGATATTCACAGAAGGGCACCTAACAAAATTTGTTCAAACAATAGGGCACCGCCTGCTGTAGACTATAGTATACAGGTAGTGTTCAATAGTCAATACTATAGAAATTCAATGATATAATTGATATATACATCCAATAGGTCAGTAAAAGTAAATAACAAAATTTACTATTTAGAACATTATAAGATAAGATCCCAAACCTAGAACCAAATAGCAAAAGTAAATTATCTTTTACAGTATTTGATAGAACTTAGAAAATATGAGAACCAATCAAAATTCAACTATGGTAACCATGACAATTTTGAGTTATCACATATATCAATAAATTATCAAGTATTAAAATGTTGTGATCATTGACATATTAATATGTATATGGTTGTGACCCTAAGCTGTAGAGAAAATATTATCTACTCAACATAGTCGTGATAAACACATATTATAAATAATATAAATCATAGCACAGATAAATACAACACATACTATTTAGATCAACAAATTTGGGTCCTGTGATCAGAACTCATAGGATAATGTGCTACGATCTTCGACAAGGCGTACTTAAATCCAAATTTGGGGGAGGGGGTTTAGTTATTAAATTTTTTCTCATTTTTTGACCTGACACCTGAACATAACAAAACATATCTTAAATTTTAATAAAGTACTGTTTTTATTCATTTTATTATTTTTAATTGACTTCTTTGTTTATTTTAGTCTTCTCATAATAAAAAAAATTAATTTTAAAAATTTTGGGGGTTATCCCTCCCATAACTACGACAGTACGCCACTGATCTACGATCTTGCTAAACTGTTTTTGCTAGGTAATGAGAATACTAAACTAAGTACTGAATCATAGTCCATAGGTACTCTAAGGCATAAATCATAATGAATACTAATAGGTAGTTTATTTTTACCTCTTTTATTATCTATAATAAATGTATATTTATGTTGTGATAACACATTGTTTGAGGTTATTAGTAGTTATTATTTGATAATATTATAAAGTAAACAAGGTGAACAATTAAATTTTAAAATTGTTTATTTCATTATTTGTGTTGTATACGTCTTGTGTCTTCTATTATACATTCATGCAATCATGATTCATGACGTTGACGTATAATATCGTGTATATTTTTTTCAAACATGTTGAAAAATTTTAAAACTATTTTAGTATATACCATTATGTGGATATTTTAAGGAATATTAATCATATCAATTTTTTAAAATATGTATTTCCAACTTTTATCGTACTTCATATTTTCATTAGTTGCTGTGCTAATTTTACTGTTTGTGTCTATTGTTGTGTTACGATGGCACTACGCTAGCAACAAGAGGAAATGTCCAACTCAATTTAGCTTAGCGTTTTTCCATCCTTATTGCAATGCTGGTGGAGGTGGTGAACGTGTACTATGGTGTGCCGTCAATGCTGTTAGTACTGCATACCCTAAAGTAAAAATTGTTATCTACACTGGTGACTTGGAAGTATCCCCAGTAGAAATAATTAAACGAGCAAAACAGAGATTTAACATAACACTTCCAAATAATTTAGAATTTATTTATCTGCACAGAAGAAAATGGGTAGAAGCTGAAAATTACCCTTATTTCACTCTCCTAGGACAAAGTCTTGGATCTATCGTCTTAGGAGTTGAGGCTTTGCGTTTATTTCAGCCGGATATATACATTGACACTATGGGTTATGCATTCACATTACCTCTGTTTTGTATTATTGGTGGTTGTAAAGTCAGTTGTTATGTTCATTATCCAACTATAAGTTCGGATATGATAAATAAAGTAATTCGGCAAAAAGGAAAACATAGAACAATATCTTATATCAAACTCATATATTATCAGTTATTTGCAAAGCTATATGGCTTAGTTGGATGGTTTGCTGATTCTATCATGGTTAATAGTTCATGGACTGAGGATCATATCAATACACTTTGGAAGCGGCCTCTAAGCACTTACAAAGTTTATCCTCCGTGTGACACATCTGACTTACAATATTTGCCATTAGAAAGACAAAAAACTAAATCTGTTAAAATTATAAGCTTAGCACAATTCAGGCCAGAAAAAGATCATCCATTACAACTCAAGGCCATGTACAATCTCAGACAAATTGTAAATGAGCATGTATGGGAAAATATTGAACTTGTTTTTATTGGTTCAACAAGAAATCAAGAAGATGAAATGAGGGTTGTTGACATGAAGGATCTGTGTAAACATTTGTCATTAGAGAATAATGTAAAATTTAAAGTAAATATCAGTTATGACGAACTTAAAAACGAACTCTCTGAAGGTATGATGATTATAAAAATAATATGCAAGTTTAAAGTGTAAAAACTAATATTTTATTTTTCTAGGATTGATTGGCTTGCATGCAATGTGGAACGAACATTTTGGTATTGGAGTAGTAGAATGTATGGCAGCAGGATTAATAATGATTGCACATCGTTCTGGTGGCCCTTTAATGGATATAATTATAGAAAATGGTGTTGGACAAAATGGATTTTTAGCTTCAAATGAAATTGAATACGCACATGCTATACACAAAGCACTGTTGTTGTCAGATACTCAAAAATTGTCATTACAAAAGGCTGCCAGAGGATCAGTAAATCGGTTTTCTAATCAACAATTTCATGACAATTTTTTGAGAGCAATACAACCATTGTTTAGTTTTAAAAAATTTAAATAGTAAATTATTTTTAAATAAAAAGTTTAATAATGACATTTTGTTATTCCTTTCAATGATAATGCTTTAGCACTTTTTCAAAAAAAAAAAAATTATGATAGTATTAAAAAATTTAACATTTGATTTATAATGTACATTATATATTATTAAATCAATACTATCAACTATTACTATACAATTAAAATTTACTATTCTGAAGCGGATAGCTAATGGTTTTTTTAAAATCTAATCCACAACATTTTATTGCATATTATATTTCATGATAATTTAAAGATTTCGTAGCTATATTTTTAAAAAATAACTGTCACAACAGTTAAAATATAACACGTAAAATCATAATTTATAAAATTAATTACAAAATATTATGTCACTATGACACTATATGAATGTGTTTTATAGAATAACTACATATTTGTTATTATGTTTTTTTTTCAAATATTTCCAAAACTAAATTTAAAACTTTTTTTGGGTTGATTAATAAATATGTATTATTGTTATTATTAAAATTAATTTTAAGATTTTAAGAAATTCAGAAAGTTTTGAAACATTTTTCATGTTGTGTATTTTCATAATGTTTCCAAACTTTCTAGTTACTATGTTTCCTATATGTGTACATTATATATTTATTTATATATTGTGTATAATTGTAATTATTTAATACAAATAAACTTTAAGGAAAATGACTTAATTTATTTGATCCTTTTTTTCAAAAGTTGTTTTATGTACGAGCAATTAAATGTATAATTTCTGCACAACCTTTATAATTACTTTATACTTTACTGTAAATTATATTTTTATGAGAACAAATTTAAATATGTGTTTATTGAGATACATATAGCTATATTATAATTAAGACTAGAATGTATTTGCATTTGTATGTTTTTTTCTTTAAGTTCAAATTGATTGTCAGATATAGTCAAAATTTGAATTTTCAATTAAAACTAATTTTTTTTTTTTGCATACTTCGATCATATTGCTTATAAATGCAATTCTTGAGTATCTTATTAATTTTTTATAAATCAGCTTTTGATAAAATTATTTTAAATGAGAAACATTATTTATAAATGTAACAGGAAAGTATCATAATTGGAAAAACTAAAATAGGTTTGGTATTAAAAAGAATAAAGGTTTCAAAATACTAAAAAAATTGTAGCATGAAATGGAAGAAGTCAGAAGATATTAATATTGATTGTGAAGTTAAGTTATCTGAACTTTAAAACTAATCGAGTCATAACATTGTGTGACATGAAAAGAAGTCTTTGTAAATAGAAATCTCAAGTTCAAATTTCCAACCATTCATATTTGAACATTTGAAACAACATCATAAAATTAACATTGTGGTATATTATAATATAATAGATGGAATATTATAATATGAACTAATATCATAGAACAATAAATAAATAATAATGCTAATATTCAATGTAATAATAATGAGTTATGATAAAGAAATAATAGAATTAATTTTTGCATGTTTGATAAATAAAATTTTTTATTATATACCTAAATATTGGCTCTTATTATAATTAATACATTTATAGAAGTTAACCGTTTCTAAGGGGAAAATAAAAGCCAAAAAATTAAATAAGGGTCAAGGATAATTCAGTCACCAGTCAATTTATCGTTTTTATTTGTTATCATATTGGCTTTGGCCTTTACATTATATTTATGAATATTACGTAATATATATCGTGAATTCAGTTTTCCGTATTGTTTTGGGGAATAAATATGTCAATGTTTTTCCATTAGTATATTTGAAGGGTTTTATTTTTTTAGTTTAGACAAATGTTGGTCCATAATATTCAAATATTATTACTGATGACTGGCAGATATCTATTAATATAATATAATCATATTACTTTATGAAATTTATATTTATCTAAGTTGCTGGATCTAATTGGAAATGTTTACCCAGCTTACTTAACATTTCGACTAAAACGTCAAGTTTATTTCATTTCAAGAAAGGGTAATATTATCACCAATTAATGATCAAGTCAATAAAATAAATGACATGATACTGCTAAAATTCAATGCACCAACAAAAGTTTACTATTTCGTTGACACTATTGTCTGTTTTCGATATAGAGGAGGTGATACAATTATCCAACTGAATTTTTAAGTTCTTTATCTCTTTCAGGGACTTCACCACACAAATTAATTTTAAATGTAGATTATCCAATAATTTTACTTTGTAACTTAAGTCCGCCTAAATTATGCAAGATACAAGATTAAAAATAAAATCTTCTAAAAATTGTCTGCTTGAGTGTATAATCCTTACTGGCAAAGGAGCTGGAGAAATGGTCTTGGTTCCTAGAATACCAATGATACCAACCAATTTGACATTCCAGTTCAAACCGCTCCAATTTCCAGTGAAATTAAGTTTTGCAATAACTATT
Organism: Diuraphis noxia; assembly: GCF_037042655.1. Classification (NCBI taxonomy): domain Eukaryota; kingdom Metazoa; phylum Arthropoda; class Insecta; order Hemiptera; family Aphididae; genus Diuraphis; species Diuraphis noxia. The sequence goes on along the minus strand of NW_028301714.1, from coordinate 21,775,203 downwards.
AACAAGGCACAAGGTCAAATATCAAACGTTGCAGGTTTAGGCTTAACCGTTCAGTGTTTTTCCCATGGTCAATTGAACGAAGCTCTGTCACATATCACATGCAAACAAAATCTATTTGTGCTGGCCCCAGAAACACTTAACCTGATGTATCCAGAAATATTTAATGCTTAAGACAAATTGATATAATTGACCAAAAAATAAAAATCATACATCATAACGAAATGAATATATTCCACACTTATATATAAAATTATAGTTTTAATTGGTTGCTCTCGATATTGATATTAGTGAATCGACATATTATAATATATACATACATATATATATTAATGTTTTTAAAATATTTTAATTTTTAAGTGAGTTATGAGCATTTTAGAATATTAATATTTTAATACTCATAACTCACATTGTAGAATGGATCATGGATCTAAGAGCCATTTGATCAGATTGCTGATTGGTCCTTTATAAGCCAGTCCGACTATCGTTGTAAGCTTTAGTTATTGATGCTGTACCAATAAAAAAATGTATTTTATAGTTTATAATTATAATAAAAATTAGTATAATATTGTATTATAATTTTGTAATTTATTTTAGTTTTGTAATTTATCATAATTAAAAATAACAATAAAATTATTATTTAATTTGTTTTTTAGGGAAATTTACAAATGTTAATTAATTCTTAATGAGACAATAAATGTTTATGGACCATCTGTTCTTTGTTAATGAGATGAGTAGTATTGTTTACTAGCTTCATGAGGTCATTAAGTCCAAATGACCAATCATTCAATACTTCGTTTACAGATTTTCCAACTGAAAATTCAACCACACCAGACGGACGATCGATTTTAGCTTTTACAGATTTATCCACGACCATGTTAGATAGTAATTGTTCAGTATCCTGCATCAGATATTTAGAAAATTACAAATTAAAATCAAATCATTTAAAGTTAAATCAGAAAAGGATAATCATATAATTCATCTAACCTCTAAAGTCATATCTAATAATTGAGACATTCGAATAACTCTGATTCTTGAATAATATTTGGCCATTACGCGAACATTCTAAATTAATATATATCAACAAAGCAACAATTATAATTATTAATTAGCAAACAATTTTAAGCAGGTATAAAAATTAAATCAAATTTAGTTCAAACTTTTAGCTCATATTTTAATACATACGTGTTCAGCAACTCTATTTTTAAGATCAATCCAACGTTTTTTTCCTTTTTCAGTGCTTTCTGAAAATACATCTGTAGCTGTAGATCCAGATTTTAGTTCAGTTTCATAATCCTTACTCAACTCCTTCCATTGAATCAACTCCATAGTGGTAAATAATTGAAGAAATGATCTATTAATAATAAACAAATAAAAACCATACAAGGACATAATAATATATTAAATATAAAATTAAAAATACATACTTGTACTTCGGTATTTTTTGTAAAGTTTCATCTTCAAGAATTCGGTGAGTTAGATCAGACTGATGATTATCATATGGAGCTAATATGAGGAATAAAATTGCATTTTGCAAAGCAGCATTGCATTTTGTTTCATCGGCATTAATCTCAGGAGTAACTTGAATAGCTCTATAGTGACGGCAAATATCTAAATATTGACCATCATGTTCACCCAGCTCAATCATTAATCTGTAAAATGCATTTAATAATAACTATTTAAAAACTGAACGAACATTCTTACTTGTAGTATTTTAATTTAAGCTGTTGTATTTCAGGTTTATCATCATCAAAAAACTTTGTGTTTATTTTCTTGGATATAATCTGAGTACGAATATAATCTTTCTTAGCCAAACATAATCGCATCTGTTCTAAAATTAGTTCAACTTTTTCTTGTTTTTTCATTGAACCATAAGTCTCCACCTGCAATTCTTGAATGACATTTGCAGCGCCAGTGACATCGCCTTCATCCTCTTTAATTTGAGCCAATTTCTGTGTGAGACGAGCCCTTTCTACTTCCACATATATCTGAATAACAAAATTAAATAGTGAATTTGTACTTAACTATAAATATTTTAATTTTAATAAAGTTAAATAACAGTTTAATTTGTAACATCAGATTATTTTTATTTCAAATAAAAGTTGAATTATTTACTTTTCCTTCAGTGACGTTTCTGAGGGATTCAATTAATTTCAATTTTGTCTCTTTATCTGGTGTTTGGTCAATGAACGTACAACATTCTCTGACCATAGCTGCAACTGAAAGTTTTAACTGTGATCTTCTTTTAGTTAACATAACTATATGTTCATTAAGTAATGCCCATTCTTTAGCTTCAAAACATAATTTTACAATAGCAACCAAAACTCGACTAGTTGAAGCCATATCAGATCCCTTAAACATAAATAATATATTAGACAGTTGATTCTTTATTTAAAAATAGGTAAATGAGTGATGGTAAAAATTACCTATTACCCAAACAATTTATTTATCTTAAATATAAAATCAGTAGTATCTTATAGGTATAGACTTTCAAACAGCTCATAATACATTTTATTCACCCTTATGTATTATAATAATAAAAATGTAAGCAACAAATTATAATATAAAATGTAAACTCATTCTATTGAAACTGATAAAGTAAAACAGTATACAATCTTTCAAAATTCAGATATGAATGACATACATAATTAGGCACAAACATTAAATAGGTGCCTATTTAAAAATAAATGAATACATATACAATATATGGTCAGGCATGTAGTTGTATTATTATATAAAAGATTACTTACAGTTCTAGTTTGTTTTTCAAGCACGAGTAATGTATCCAATGCTTCTTGAAGTTTACCGCTAGCCGCTAAACTTTCAGCAACAGCAATTTTTTCATCACACGTAGCACTGTAATCCACTTCCATTTTTACAATACGACCACCATCAGTGGTCAGAGGTTCCAAATTATCCATCATCTTGATCTAATTGTTTAAATAAAATACAATTTTTAATGTTACCATTGTTTGCCCAATTACAAAGAAGTATATCAATAATCTAAGGTATAATGTATAATGATACTAATTAGGATTTATTATATATCACTTACATATTTTTTATTGAACGATTGAGATTTTAGTTATATTTTAATTCACTTAACGTACAAAGAGGAAAGAGTAATACAACTTAAAAGTTAAAGGCTTCTCCTAACTGGTATCAACATCCAATATTTCAATTAGCTTGGTACACAATAATTCTTCAAAGTTTTAAAGATCTAATGTTTCATAAAATTGCAAATCACGAATGTGTCGTCCATGGAGGAGAGGAGAGTTTTCATGGAAGAATGACAAAAACAATTTTAACCTTTTTTGGAAAACCTAGTAGAAAACTACCACGGTTGTGGTCAACCTATTCTTTAAAATTTTGTTCCCCGAATTTCTATACTAACTGTTATATACTTTTATTGTTTTATGCTATTTGTGGTAATTGTTCTGATGTTTTGTACAGCATAGGTAAAGGTTTTTCTTTATCTATGCAGCTTGCTTTACAGGCCCGAAGCCTCAAGGTAAATGAATTTAAGCCACCTTGAATCCTTGACTTGACACCTTGCTGATATCATTGATCATAGAATATCAATGCTGATTGCTGATCATAGACATAATAGTTTATATATGTCTATGATGCTGATATTGAACAAATTTGCCATTTAGAATTTAGATCTTAGTATACAACTACTGTCTGTAGTATAAGGTCAATGCTTTTACACACGAACTAAGATATCTTGTAGAGTTGTAGATAGATATCAGCTTTTACATGATAAATATTGATTGTGTTATCGAACTACTAAACGAGTTAAATACGTCCTATACACAAGTGATGTGTAAATCTTCAATTTAATCATGACTATTCAATTAGCCATGTCATATTACTATATAAGTAAATATACGTTCCTTGTTTTCACACCACATTATATTGATTCCCAGTTTATTTTTGCATTTCTCAACAATATACAGATGCCCCTGACTTTTACCTCAAGTTTAATTTAAAGTTATCTTTCACAGCATTCGTAATCATAATACTTTTAATGTACTCCACAACCACCCAATGCACAAAATGCTTAGGTCTGTCAATTCAGTTTGATCATTGTCCTATTTGTCCTTAATTTATATTGCTATACTTCGTTAATCATTATATATACTTTTATATTCATATTATTACTTGTTAAACCATGTACTATTTGTTATAATATTATCTATATTTTCACTATTCTGTAAATCGGTTGGAGTGTATATTAGTAAATAGATTGTACTTAGGTGGCACTGATTCAATTCATTGATAATTGACCTAGGCGGACTGGTGGCGGACAAGTGTAGATGAAACATAAAATACATACTCATCATGTCATCACTAATATATAACTATATAAGCCAGTTGCAACTTGCGCAACAACAAACATGCACGTGTTAACCCAGCACAACATTTATTCACTTCAAGCATATCCCAAACCACCTTATGTGCTATCCATGTATATATATATTTTTTTTTTTATTAATTTATTAAGGCTTCGACATCAACGGTCTTTAACCTGCATTAGATTAATATAAATAAGTGAACATTATAATTATTACAAGTATTTACATGTGTTTACAATTTATGACTTATGTTTATACTATGGAAGAATACATTGATTGCGTCCGTATTGTATTCATTGAGTGCTTGATGGAGTGAGGCGGGGTTTTTGAGGATCTTGCGGGCTTCCGTGTATTTGGTGCAATTTATGATGATATGTTCTAGTGTTGTGGCTTATTTTAGCTCGAGTAATATTTACTTCATATCTTCGTTTGGTGTTGGGAGGATATTTTAATTTTTTTAAAGATAATTTTACGTTTTTCAGTTTGTTAGAGAGGGGTAGGTTAGATCAGAATTTTTGCCATTCTTCCATTAATTTATGATGTATAATGTTGAAATTTTCGGATGAGGTTAGTGTGTTTATCTTTGTGGAGGAAGGAAATGTGGTTGCTTCATAGGATATACTGCTATAGTCAGCTTTCTCATTTCCGGGTATCCCAATGTGAGAGGGGACCCACACGAAGCTTGTTGGTCTATTTATTTCAGATATTAGTTTCTGGATATGCTGGACGAGCTCATTTTTTGAATAGGGGTTTGATATTGATGAGGGGCGCTCAGAGAGTCATTGATGATAATGCTGCAATTTTCCGGGTTTGAAGATAAGACAATTTTTGATGCTTCATAAATAGCGTAAGTTTCGGCTGTATATACTGGTGGAAGGCGGTATTGGAAAATATGGTTTTCCTGGTTTGTGATGACGGAGAAAACCACACCATTTGTATTTTTGGAGGCATCGGTGTAAATTTGGGTGTATTCCGGGAATTGTTGGTGTATTATTTCCAGAAAATGGTTTTGTATAATTAAATTTTCAGTGTTTTGTTTGCAGTATTCAGTCATTTTGGTGTTGATGATTGGCGACTAGAGCCAGGGAGGGTGGACGGTTGAATTTTATTAAGTGTTTGTGCATGGAATGATAGGTTTTCACTAATAGTTTTAAAGTTTTCAAATAATGTTCTTCTAGACTTTTAGAGGGTGATAGATTAGGGGGTAATGGGTTGTGAAGAATATGGTTGGTGATGTGATCAGGCAGATTTTTAATTTTAGTTACATATTTTAAGATATGTTTTTGGCGTCTGAAATGGAGGGGAGCTTCTTCTGCGTAGTAGAGTATACTGTCAACTGGGCTCGTCCTAAAGGCTCCTATGGGCTATGGCTAACCGTATGCCTTGATTGTGTATGGGTTCTAGGGCACTTTTTTTTTTTTTTGCCGAATTGTAGATTATATCTCCATAGTCTATTTTTGATAGAATGAGGGCTTTGTAGACTGTGATTAGGCTGTTTGTGTCAGCACCCCAGTTATTATTCTCAAGCATTTTTAACATCTTAGTTCTTGATTGACATTCCGTTTATAATTTTTTTAAGTGAGGTCTCTAGGTGAGTTTTTGGTCAAAGATGAAACCCAAAATTCGAATACTATTTGCAAAAGGAAGTTGTGTGTTCATGAAATTTAATATTGGTAGGGGGTCCTTCTTCTTTTTATTGAAAACGATACACTGTGTTTTGGTGGAAGAGAAACTGAAACCAGTTTCAGAAGACAACCTGGCAAGAGAATCGAGTGCTTGTTGGAGGAAAAGAGTAATAGTTATAACTTGTGATCCACTGCAATATATGGTGCAGTCGTCGGCAAAGATAATGAATTTGGCTGGTTTAGGTAGGTTATTGCATATGTTGTTTATTGCTACCAGGAAGAGAGTGACACTAAGTACAGACTTAGGAGGACGCTATACCTACCTACCATGGACCAATGGCGAGGTACTAGAATTTTTCAAGTTTTTGGAGTTGTTTGAAGCTCAACCAGCAATTTGGAATCCACGTTATATTGGTCATAGAAATAGAAACACAGTTCACGATGCTTGAAAAAAAATTGATACCAAACTAAGGTACCAAATTATTTTTTTTTTTATTAAAATTAAATATTTGTTTTTGTATTTAATTTTAGTGCAAAACTGATGTTACTGAAATGAAAAAAAAAGATTCACTTATGGCCACATATAGAAAACTTTACAATAAAGTCAAAGTTATCATGTGGGTACTGGTAGTGGTGCTAACGAAGTTTTCAAACCGGATTGGTTTACCTACAATTCAATAATGATATTCTCAGTGTTGGTGAGTTGCGGCCCAAACCCTAAATAACGTACGAGTTGCGGCCCGGGTTTATGAAAGGTACGTACGAATTGCGGCCATACAATAATGTATATATTACATATATTATATATATATATATATATATATATATATATTATATACTATATGTCTATATATAGTAATAGTATATAAACATCACAATATTATGTAGGTATTTTCTAGAATAAATTGTCGTACTTATATTAATATTGGTCGTAAAGAAAATAAAAGTATTCATAAAATTATTGAATATAATATAATATATTAATATTATGACATTATATTAAATAATAAAAAATAAAAAAAAATAAAAGTATAATTGGTGTAATATATTATGATTATAATGCGAATGCCCCAAAAAAATCAAAGCATTCATAATGTACCTAAGTCATATATGGCAGATAATACGATAAAACGATCTATATTATCTTTATCATATTATATACAAAATATAACTTCCCATACGTATTGAACATCTCGTTTATCGTTATTCGTTTATATGGTATATAGGTAATAGATATATAATATAATATATATTATACAAGTAAGGTACATATGTAATGAATGTTACAATTACGCGGGCCGCAACTAACCTATACCTAAAATATTATCGGGTCGGAAATTCACCGGTCTCCAACACCGGAAACGAAAGGTCGGGCCGCAACTCACCCTCAGCCGATGTTCTTACGTGATGTTTATGAGGCGAAAAAACTAATTTCAACTGGGGTAAGTTTATTTAATTTTGTGGTTTTTTTTTAGATTCTGAACGAAGTGATGAATGTATTGATTTTACAATGCTGTGTGTTTTTTTTTTTTTTTTTGTGTCTGTGTACAGCATAACTAGTCGAAATAATGCTTCGATTTCAAACTTTGGGGGTGGTTTCCGATGTGAAATTGAAGATGCTTGGTGCATTATAGAGGTCAAAAGTAAACATTTTCCAACAGTTTTCAAAAAAATCGAGAAAAACAAAAAAAAAATGACAGAAAAACGGGAATTTTTACGCAAAATCAGTTTTCGACCAAATCGATTTTTTTATATGGTTGTAATTCAAAAAATAATCACTTTAAATACTTGAAATTTTCACCAAATGTTTATGTTAGTGTTCTCTATATACAGTTTAATTTTCAAAAATTTTTGACTTTTTTTGAGTTATTTATAGACCACTGAAATTTACACTTTTTTTGAGAATTTTTTTTGAAGTGTCGGTAAAAAAATGTTGGACGACCAAAAAAACTTGAAAATTTAAAACAAGGTTCCTTATGAGTTTTTCTTATTGTAGCTAAAAAAAATTAAAAATCGTAAGTCACAATTTTTTTTAATAAGCTTTTATAGTTCAAAATTTTACGAAATCTGTCGAAAACGCGAAAATTTGCAAGTAATTTTGAAGCTGAAAAATCATAAAATTTTTTGTGTTTATAACTAAAGATTAAGAATACATCACTAAGATTTCCATAAGTTTTACTTCAAGTAGCTATAGAGAAAACTCGAAGCGTCATTATATGAAAAATTTTAATTGCGTTTGAATTTTAAATTTTTACGAAATAGCGTAACGATAACGATTTATCCTGAAACGATTTTAAATATTTGTTATTATTCAAAAAGTATGAGTCCTAGATACTTGAAAATTTTACCAGTTATTAAGATTGGCATTTTCTTTACATGATTTAATTTTCAAAATATTTTGACTTTTTTTGAGATATTTATAGACAACTGAAATTTTCAATATTTCTGAAAATTTTTTTGGAAGGGTCGATAAAATTTTTTTGGCCCCATCAAAATACTTGAAAATTGAATACAAAGTTCCTCATAAGTTATTCTTATAGTAATCAAAAAATTATAAAAATACATAGGCACAATTTTTTTTATTAGCATTTGAAGTTCAAATATTGACTTAATACGTAAAAATTACGGCAATGTTCAAATTATCTTAGATAGAAATTCATAAAAATTTTTCTTTTTAATTCTAAGATTTGAGAATTTAATACAAGGCTCATAATGTATTTTTACAATTGCAGTTGAAAAATAAAAGAAATATATTGTCACAAATTTTTTTTATAAGATTTTACAGTTCAAATTTTGACCAAATACATAAAAATTACGGCAATGTTCAAATTATGTTAGATAAAAATTCATAAAAGTTTTTCTTTTTAATTCTAAGATTTGAGAATTTAATACAAGATTCCTTATGAGTTGTTCTTATTGTAGCTAAAAAAAATTAAAAATCGTAATTCACAATTTTTTTTAATAAGCGTTTATATTTCAAAATTTTACGAAATCTGTCGAAAACGCGAAAATTTGAAAGTAATTTTGAAGTTGAAAAATCATAAAAATTTTTGCGTTTATAACTAAGGATTAAAAATTCAACTCTAAGTTTTCCATAAGTTTTCCTTTAAAGTAATTATAGAGACAACTCGAAGCATCAATATAGGACAAATTTTAAGTGCGTTTAAATTTTAAATTTTTACGAAATAGTGTAACTTAGTGTGATTTAAAATATTTGTTATTATTCAAAAAGTATAAGTCGTAGATACGTGAAAATTTTATCAGTTATTTAGATTGGCATTTTCTTTACATGATTTTATTTTTAAAATATTTTGATTTTTTTTTTGAGATATTAATAGACGACTGAAATTTTCAATTTGTCTGAAATTTTTTTTTTGAAGTGTCGGTAAAAATTTTTTGGCCATATCAAAATAATTGAAAATTGAATACAAAGTTCCTCATAAGTTATTATTATAGTGATTAAAAAATTATAAGAATACATATGCACAATTTTTTTTTATTAGTATTTGAAGTTCAAATATTGACTTAATACGTAAAATTTACGGCAATTTTCAAATTATCTTAGATCGAAATTCATAAAAGTTTTTTTTTTAATTCTAAGATTTGAGAATTTAATACAAGGCTCATAATATAGTTTTGCAATAGCAGTTGAAAAATAAAAGAAATATATAGCTACATTTTTTTTTTACGTGCATTCAAATTTTAATTTTGACAACATACGTAAAAATCACGAAAATTCGTAAATTATTTTATTCTAGAAATTCATAAAAAAATTTCCTTTTATACCTAAGATTTGAAAATTTAATACAAGGCTCCTTACAAGTTTTTCAATCTTTATCACAAAAAAAATGTCCAACGGAAATTCAAATTAAATTTTTATTAGCATTTGAATTTCAAATATTGATAAAAATTCGTCAAAACCATGAATATTTGCAAATTATTTTGTAGTTCAAAATTCATAATATTGTTTGTATTTATATCTAAGGTTATAAAATTTAACACCAAGTTTTCCATAAGTTTTGCTTTAAATAGCTATAGAGAAAATTTGAAGTGTCATTATAGGAAAAATATTTTGAGCGTTTGAGTTTTAAATTTTTATGAAATCGCGTAATGATAACGATTTATCCTCAAACCAGGTATTCCTATATCTATGATAATATAAGGTATTATGAATTATGATAACTACCTATATGATAACTACACTAATTGATTAACCGTGCCTTATGCAAAATGCGTCTTAATTGAAAAATAAAATATTTGTTTCAAAATAGAATATATGACAATATTTAAATATATTATATCCTAGACTGACAAATCATCTCCGTTCAGAATCGTTTTTCGTATACAATGATACCTATATCATTGCATTCAAATTTAATCCCATCCATTACAGTAACCTACTGTACAGCAGAGCGACATCCACGACTTACCCGCTTTTTAAATATATGTTTGTGATTAATTTAATTATAAAAGTAATAATTATTAGTTATTACGTGATTTTACTAAATTTTTGAACTATATAATGGTAAGCAATTACTCTGCATTCACTTTAACAGTTTATAAGAATAAATATATTATTATAGATTATTATATGTATTGTAGGCCATAGGAACTGTATCAATCATGTTTTTGTTCAAGATAGGTATTCACATTTTTCCAAAATAACGATGTATAATATAATGTTATTGTTATTCAACATCAATGATATTCATACCTAACTAATAATTATACGATTTTCATGTATACGCTATACAAAAATAAATATAAATAACATTAAAGAAAAAAATAATAAATTAGTTTTATAAATTAATTTAGTTTGGTTATAAAAATGGAAACATCTTTATTTTAATATTTTAATAATAATTTTATTTATGCTCGTTTCTGACATGCCACTTTTCCGCTTGTCACAAAATATTCAGAGAACGGGTCTCTAACAATTTTTGCCTCGAGGCCGAAGGTTAGGGCCTCCATATATATTGATAGGGACAAAAAAAATTTCAGAAAATTGAAAATTTCAGTTGTCGATAAATATCTCAAAAAAAGTCAAAATATTTTGAAAATTAAATCATGTAAAGAAAATGCCAATCTAAATAACTGATAAAATTTTCAAGTATCTACGACTTATACTTTTTGAATAATAACAAATGTTTAAAATCGTTACGCTATTTCATAAAATAGTTATCGTTATGCTATTTCGAAAAAATTTAAAATTCAAACGCACTTAAAATTTTTCCTATAATGATGTTTCAAGTTTTCTCTATAGCTACTAGAAAGAAGACTAATGGAAAACTTAGTGTTGTATTTTTAATCCTTAGCTATAAACACAAAAAATGTTATGATTTTTCAACTTCAAAATTACTTGCAAATTTTCGCGTTTTCGACAGATTTCGTAAAAATTTGAACTATAGAAGTTTATAAAAAAAATTGTGACTAACGATTTTTAATTATTTTTAGCTACAATAAGAACAACTCATAAGGAACCTTGTATTAAATTTTCAAGTTATTTTGGTCATCCAACATTTTTTTACCGACACTTGAAAATTTCAGTGGTCTATAAATAACTCAAAAAAAGTCAATTTTTGAAAATTAAATTGTATATATATCACTAACACAAACATTTGGTGAAAATTTCAAGTATTTATAGTGATTAGTTTTTGAATTACAACCATATAAAAACATCGATTTGGTCGAAAACCGGTTTTGCGTAAAATATCCCATTTTTCTGTCTTTTAGATTCTGAGCGGAGCGATGAATGTATTGATTTTACCATGATGTGTTTTTTTTTTTGTGTCTGTCATCACGTTTTGGGGCAGTAAAATGCTTCGATTTTTGACTTCAGTACCTCGTTCGATCAGAAAGTGAATCTAGTTGGTACTTTGGGGGGTCAAAAGTTCTTAATACTTTTCTAAATATTCGAGAAAAACAAACTAAAAATTAAGGGGAAAACAGGAAATTTTACGCACACTCATTTTTCGACTAAATCGATTTTGGTTTTTGATGTAACTTTAAAATGAAGAACCATAGATACATGAAATTTTCACCGAATGTTAATATAAGTATATTCTATCCACCATGCAATTTTTAAAAAATTTCGACTTAAATTGAACTATTCATAGGCATTTGAAATTTTCGATCATTATTAGTTTTTTTAAAATTAATATCGATAAAAATTTATTTGTTTGGCAGAAAAGCTTGAAAATTTAATACAAGGCTCTTAACACATTGTTACAATAGCAGTTGAAAAATAAAAGAAATTCAGTCACAATTTTTTTTTATAAGCTTTCAAAGTTTGAATTTTGACAAAATACGTAAAAATCACAAATTATTTTAAGCCAGAAATTCATAGAAAAATTTTATTTTAAATCTAAGATTTGATTTTTCATACTCTATAATATATCCTAGATAGATAAACCGTCTTCGCTCAGAATCGTTTTTCGTATACATGATATAATATCATTGGATTCAAATTTAATTCCATCCATTACAGTAACCCACTTGTAACCTACTGTACAGCAGAGGGACATCCACGACTTACCGCTAATTTAATCTTAAGTATATATATATTATATCATGAAAATTTAAAGTTTGAAAAAAAAAGTTAAAAATATGTCTATAAAAGTTATAAAATTATCTAAATAAAGAAATAAAAAATAAAATTGGAGCTTATTTACTTATATTAAAAAATATAATAAACTTAAGATAAAATATTTATTATTATTTTACTTTAGTTTTACCTATAGGTTAGGTATACGGTATACTATAGTATGGCTTTTGTATATTTCATGCATCCAGTATCTTCTTTCCTTAGATTTCGTTTTTCTTTTAAATACTCGCCATTTAAGATAACAAAATTTGCTGCTGCGCAAGCAACAATTTGCGTCTGGTCTACAGTACTGTCAGTACTAGTCATTTAGAACTGAAAAATTTGGTGGCTTATTTTTTTTGGACCAAAAAAAAAAAAAAAGAGGGAGCTTTGTTCGGCTCGGATAAGCTCATGGCTCACCAAGTCACGCGCCGTGGGAATGCTGTTGACATTGTAGGCTCGTAATATACCGAGCATGCATATAATATGTTGGCTCGATACAACAACCACGCTGCGCCAAGATCGCCGAGCCACCCGGCTTTAAGATTAAATGTAACATTATCGAGGGCTTCTCATTGGCTTTTCATTATATTTTAATTTTAAACCGAGTTATAAGTATTTTAAGATAAACAAAAAATTTATATTTTTAAAATACTCATATCTCGCTTTAAAATTAAATTATAATAAAAGGTCCTGAGGTCCGGACCTCCCCTCAATTAAAGAAGAAACATTTTAGCGGTTAGGTGGTGATGATGTGTTCAGTATCTATATTTAAAAAAATTTTGGAGCCCCCAAATTTTCAGTTGCGTCCTTGATTCACTTAACTTTTTAACTAACAGAGCTAAATGAGATCTGCGGAGAGTAAAATTTGAGGTACGAACTTACAAGTTGTATATAATTTTTTATCAATAAATATCATTGATAATTATAATTTGTAATTTAATCATAAGTTTCACAATAAAAATTTTATCAGGTTGCAATATATGTAACAAGTATAGTACAGTTTGCAGGATGGGCTCACCTGTCTAAGAATTTATATGCATTAGCTATATATATATATAATGAAAAATATATTTCATTTCAATAATCAAACCAACAGACAAGGACAACTCAAAAATAGCAAAAATATTCACAATATGGTATACTATTTGTCCCTCCGCGTCAGAAAGTTAATACTTACTCTAGATCTTCTAGAAATTGTTTTAAAGATGGTAATTTTTCGTAAATACAGTAATTTTGTTTTTACCAGGTCAAACTAATTGTCCACTATTTATATTCAATAATTAACAGTCTGAAGAATATAGATAATAAATAAAATAAATTTAGAAAATTTACCAGAGCATACAACCACCATTGACTGATCTTTTTTATTGCTCAATTATAACATCAATGTTTAACTCTCAGAAATTATTAATAAAGAATTTTTTTGTAGTATAAGAAATTATTAATTAAGTACAAATCATAAAATCCATTGATGTCACAGTAGAAATATATATACTTCCAGAATGAGTTATCCCCTCCCCTTCAATTGCAATAGATTATAACTCTCGTTCTCAACTGATGAAAAATGACTAGATATCAGATGGTCTTTTGGTACAAAATAGTATTTAAGTCTATTAAAAAAAAAAAAAAAATGGAATTTTTAAGCAAATTGAAAGGTTACCATTTATTGTTAAAGACCAAGATTTCCAAGAAAAAAAATTTGATACGTATCAGTTATATTCAGATCAAGTTCTGAGACAGATATGGGTTGGTACATTTCAGTAATGTATCACACACCAAACTCCCTGCAAACTCAATTTTAAACTGTTACTTATCAACACTAATGTCTTTTATGAAAATCTTGGGTCAAATAACATAATTATTAAGTAAAATATAAAATATGATTACCTGAAACATATATATTTCTTAAAACTGAACAACTATTTACAATAATAAAATGTGTTTATGTTGTCTCAAATATATAATTGTACATATGTATGTATATTGATTTATACATCAATTTTGTTTAATTATTTATAAATAGAATCTACAATACCATATATAATTACTATATAAAAATTAAACAATTACAAGTTTTTTATTTTCTAGTTTTTTGTTTATCTTAAGAAGGTGTAATGCAAACAAAATATGTAATTAAAAGTTTAATTAGCTAGAAAACTAAATTATGAAATTTGATTTTTTTTTTTTTGTTAAAGCTGCCAACAGTGTATGTGTGATAATTGCACCAATGACAGAAAAAAGGAAATAAACATAATTTGTTTTTTAAAATGTGTAGCTAATCATAATAATTATCACTATAAAAAAAGGTATATTATTTACACACACAAAATTATTGCACTTACTTTTTTATACTGTTAAGATTGTTTAGATTAAAGTTTTATTGTCACTAATCGCCAACAGCGATCAGATTGTATATATATAAAAAAAAAATAATAATATAATAAAATAAAATAAAATAATAATATAATAATAATATAATAATATAATAATAATATAATAATATAATAATAATAATAATGATAATAATAATAATAATAATAAAGCTCAAGAAGAAACACATTATTTTCACCCATTAAAAAAAAAGAAAAAAACACGAGTAACAAGGTTTACTTAAATTATACAAGAATGTTTAACTTAAGTTTACATGAAGTTATTTACATAAAAATGTTTAAGGGACAACAAAATGCACATGACACCTATGACACATTTTACAAAAATCATGTGTAAATTTAAAATTTATGAATTATCATTATAATATATATATATATATTTTTTTTTATTTTATTTTAATTTTTGAAAACGCAACAAAATGTCCAACATTATTTTACATTTAATATTTACATAACAAGAAACATTGATGTAAAAAAGGAAAAAAAATACTTCAAGCAAATCGTAAATAAAAATTAATTTAGTATCTCAATTGTTTTTGTTTTAATAATAATATTCCTAAGGCAACAACCAACAGTCATATATAAAGACAGCAATGATAAAAATAACAAATATCTATTTATTGAAAATAAAATAAAAGAATAATTAAAAATATTTAATAATAAATTATATGAGAAATTGGATGAATAATAGTTATGCTACACCTCTTATACAATTTTAATACATTTTTTAGTATAAAAAAATGTATAAATATATATATATATATATATATATATATATATATATGCATACATACATACAAACATACATTAATTATTCACATATTGACATTCGTACATATGATATACCAATAATATATATATACATATATATATATATATATCAAATTGTAAGCTAAATAGAATCCAAACACATTTAATTTAACAAACAGAAAAGAGATACAAAATATTTTACTATGTAAAAAATAACCTAATAGAAATTTACCCGGGTCCGACGACGATTGCCGGAGATGACGCAGTAGTATGTGTCGTCGGCGTCGGCACCGGTTGTGTATGTCATTTACCATCACGTGACGCTCGCCGTCGTCTCGTAACATTCTCCGGGTCCACTATTAACAAAATTAAAACAATAATGTTATTTATTAAAAACAATTGTTTTTTGAGTAATATATATATATTTTTTAATTTGAAAAAAAAAAACGGGTTAGTGGGTATCGCTCTGCTGTACATTAGGGGGTGGGGTGAACCACTGACTAGGGTAGGTTAAATTTGAATGCAATGATAGGCATCATTGTATACGAAAAACGATTCTGAACGGTGTTGGTTTATCTGTCCAGGGTATATTATAGATAATTAAAAATTTTCAAATCTTTAAAAAAATTTTTTTTATGAATTTCTAGCTTAAACTAATTTGCGAATTTTCGTGATTTTTACGTATGTTGTCAAAATTTAAATTTAAATGCTTGTAAAAAAAATTGTGACTATGCATTTCTTTTATTTTTCAACTACAATTGCAAATATATTTTAGGAGCTTTGTATTAAATTTTCAAATCTTAGAATTAAAAAAAAAAACTTTTATGAATTTCTATCTAAGATAATTTGAACATTGCCGCATTTTTATGTATTTAGTCAAAATTTGAATTTTAAATGCTTATCAAAAAAAAATCGTGCCTATGTATTGTTAATATTTTCAACGACTATTTTTACAATATGTTAAGAGCCTTGTATTTAATTTTCAAATTTTTGATCTAAAAGGAAAAACTTTTATGAATTTCTATCTAAGATAATTTGAAAATTGCCGTCATTTTTACGTATTAAGTCAATATTTGAACTTCAAATGCTAATAAAATAAAATTGTGCCTATATATTTTTATAATTTTTTAGTCACTATAAGAATAACTTATGAGAAACTTTGTATTAAATTTTCAATTATTTTAAAAGGGCCAAAAATTTTTTATCAACACTTCAAAAAAAAATCAGAAAAATTGAAAATTTCAGTTATTTCAGTTGTCTATAAATATCTCTAAAAAGTCAAAATATTTTGAAAATTAAATCATGTAAAGAAAATGCTAATCTAAATAACTGATAAAATGTTCAAGTATCTACGACTTATATTTTTTGAATAATAACAAATATTTAAAATCGTTTCAGGATAAATCGTTATCGTTACGCTATTTCGTAAAATTTAAAATTCAAACGCACTTAAAATTTTTCCTATAATGATGCTTCGAGTTTTCTCTATAGCTACTTGAAGGAAAACTTATGAAAAACTTAGTGTTGTATTTTTTGTGTTCAGAATCTAAAAAACTATGCTACTGTATAGTAGGTTCAGTGTTGAATCCAGGTATACTTCAGAGGAGGCGATACCGGCGAATGTCCCCCTCAAATTTCTTTCCCCTCCCTGACAAATGCAACTTTCTGACTTTCAACAAAATATACTTATTTATTAAATGCACAATACTAATTTAAAAATAAATAATTAATAGGTTTCTAATTTATTATGTAATATTTTCAATATTTATAATTTCTGAATATTGTAATAAATTATAATAATACAATTTATAATATGTGACGACCTTAGATTGATTTAAAAATTTAAAAATTAGTAATTTGTTTAGGTTTAAAAACTTCGGGGGGTTTGAAATTGAAGCATTATTTCGACTAGTTATGCTGTACACAGACACAAAAAAAAAACACATTGTAAAATCAATACATTTATCACTTCGTTCAGAATCTAAAACATATATACTTCAATAACTTAATAATTAATACCTATATTATATCACAGATTACATGAGAGATGGAGCTCTTTTTAATCAAGCCAAATAATTTATAAAAATTTATATGTTTATAAATAAATCTAACACTGATTAAATATTTTAAAAATAACACCTAAAAAATGCTATAAAAAAACCAAGTTTATACTGTTATTTATTTTTTGAAAATGGATCTTGTCAAAAACTGGTATTAGTGTAATCATTCCAATTCGTTTATAATTCTTACTTTTGGAATATAAATAATAATATGATAGTTCATTATGTCATTAAAAATTCTACAGACCATCATAATTTTTGAAGAACAAAACTGTTTACAGGTAAATTATTTTTAATAAAAAAAGAACTAACAATTTTAACCAAAAGTTCAATTAATATTAAACTAAAAGCTAACACACAAGATTTATATAGAGCCATAGAGGTAATGTATAATGGATTCAATAATCGAAATTCTTACTTACTATTAGGCAACGTGCTTCTTGTTTTCCTTCTAGTAGTCTGTTTATCACCTTCAGCAGTCATCAATTCTGATGAAGGTGATGTTATTGTAACAGTTTGCTTGGAAGCACTTGCGGCCCTAGTATTAATAGTAACAGCTGTTGACTGAGGTCTAAGAGGTGTTTTATCAAGTTTAGTGGGTGTAGAAACAGTATTCTTCTCCTTTTTTTCAATTGTTTTACTAGGTGCAGACCTATCACAAGACTTGCCAGCACACGTTCTGTTAGGTGGATGTGTGTTACGATTTGAACGACGAGTAGGTGATGGTAAGCTTGGTTGAGATGGAGCTCCAGGGTTGACTTGCACAGATACTCTGGTATTTGTTCTATAAGCAGAATAGTAAAGTTAATCAATGTAACATTATTTATTAATTATATGCTCAGTACCTATGAGAACGCGTGCTTCTTGTAGTAACTGCGGATTTTTTGGCTGTTTCTGAATCTGATGGTATATCTATCAAAAGTTGCTCTAATAGAGATTTATTTTCTGAGACAACATTCATAGGCGCCATTTCCGATTTTCCAATTATATCATTTTCAATATCTTTAAAAATTAAAATAATATATATTATTTATAAATAAATAAAAAAAAATTTATCTTGGATAAATATATCTCACGAAAGAAACTAAAATTGAATAATCTTCTTTAAATAGTGTTTTCTATGTTTATTATAGTTCATAAAAGTAATTACTTACTTGGTTTTTTTACTACGGGGGCACCACAATCAGTCTTACTGTCTTCAGAGTCCATACGCTTCCTTTTCTTTAGTTTGACAGAGGGTAAATCTCCATCAGTCTCTAAAGAAGATATAAGGTGTGGTTCTGTTTGATCTAGAATATCTTCAATATCCAGTTTAGGCGAAACAGGAGGAGAATCGTCTCTAATTTTTTCTGGATTAGAATATGTATATAAAGCTGGTGTTACACGAAATGGTTGAATATCATCTAAATCAGGAGAATCTGCTGTACTCTGTTGGTCTATAGATTCAACAGGTATTTTAGTTTCTTCTTGTTTCAATGGGACAGCTGGTTTTTGACCAGTTTGATCATCTTTCCGACAAGGACTTTCTCCTTGGTTAGGACTTTTTTCTGATAAAGCATCCATAGACTCAATACCTGAATCTTCTCCTTGAGTGTTACCATGACCAGCAGGACTTTCACTTCCATTCATGTTTTTAGTTTCAGTTTGAACATGCTCACATTTGATATCTTCGACTGTATTGGTTTCTATTCTCATGACATTTCTAATTTGTGGTACAGTATCTTCAAGTAACCTTTGTTTTAAATTTTTTTCGGATACATCAATATCTGTAACAGGCAATGTAAGATGTTCATCACGTTTTTCTATTTGAACGCACCCAACAGTGACACAATTAGGTTTATCAACATCAAATTTTTGAATAAAATGATCATTGCGTTTTGCAGTCAATTGAAATTCTTTTCGTTTAACTCCACTTTCAAGTTTAGAATTTCTACTGTCTTTACTTTTAGAATTAGTCACTTTTCGACTGACCACAGTTAATGGTTTTTTATTCATATCTTTGTGAAACGTATTAGGCGCCTGTGTTTTTTGACCAGGTAAAATGTGGTTGGAAAAGTGGCTAGATGTTAGATATGTATCATTAGACTGACCACTAAGAGATCTGTTCAATTTTGTCATAGAAGAATTCAATGAATGTGTACCTAAACAAATTAATACAGATTTAGTAATTACTTTAAAAAAAATAATTATTAATTTCAATTTAGTAAATTTAATTTACCTATAAATGGTATGTCGACACTGGTTCGTCTTTGATTATTTGATTGTGATCCACTTGGTTGAGTTACAGTATCCATTCCATTGTTCAGAGCTCGTTGTTTTTCATGAAAATTGTTTCTATTTCCAAAAGTAGCAGCAGCAAGCATTCTTGCTTCTTTAACTGCTGATGATTTTACAACATTTTTAAACAGTGAAACTGCATTACTTTTTGTAATTTTAGTCTTAGAATGTGTTCTTTCAACAATTCTGTGCAAGTTAGGACTGTCTACAGATCCTGTTCTTTCTCTTGGTAAACATTTCTTTTTTGACTCTCTTTTTTTAACCTTATTAAAACTCAAACTCATTTTATTATGTTTATCACTAGGCATGGACCTTAAAATTGACGCCACTTCAGCTTCAGTTGGATATATCCTTCCAGGAGGTAAGACAGGATTGTAACTACTAGTTGGCTCATTAGAATCCACTGATGAAGATACAGGCTCTACACTTTCTTCAATTCTTTTTAGTTTTACTCTAGAATCATCTTCTTCGATATTTTCTAACTTTATTTGTTTTGAACAAATTTTTAACAAGTCCTGGTTTGAACTTTTAGTTTTTAAGTGATTTAAACTTGCTTTTACTTTACACCCTGTTGATTTCTTACTTTCATCGTCAGAGTCTTTCCATTTCTTCTCCTTTCTTGAACCAACTACCACAGCAGCATTTCTTCCTCTTAATGAAATGTGTAAAGGCGGTACACGAAGTCCTTCAGCAGAAGACCCAGCTAATGGTGTTGATGGATTTCCAAAGTGCCTTTTATCTACTTTACATAAAGGAGAACTACCAAATGAAACATCAACTTTATATGGTTCCTTTTTTTCAGTCAACTTTTTCAATCGCAACTTTATTTTTTCAGCAGGAGCAGGTAATGGACTTGACCGATGACGAGAGGATGCTTCACTGTTGGTTGATCTTACAGTGGCTTCAGAATCAGATTGATCAGTAGTAGTATCATTACGACGTGAGGTAGGTGAACCAGTGTCATCATCATCCGAAAACACAGAATTGGACCTATCATTAGTTATCGGAGAAGAAAAATTATAAAAACTATCATCTGCAAAAGGTAGATTTTTTATTTTCTCATCCGTATCACTTTCTGAACTACTATCGCTAGACATAGGTTCCATATCTCCAGTCAACGGATTTATAAGAAACTGTCGTTGTTTACCAGAAGAAGTTAAAGGTGGTGATTTTATCGGTTGACTAGATACCACACTTTTTTGAATTTCTTGACTTGTATTTTCTGTAGGTTGTTGAGTAATTAATCTTTGTTGCAAGCTGATTTCATTAGGTGATTGATCAGATTTTTTATTTACAGTAATATTTTGCGCCTGATTATGATTATGAGTACCCTGTATAAGATTATTAAAATTTTGTTGGGACGTTTCATTATATGTACAAGAGGTCTGAGAAACATTCGATATCTGATTACTAGGTACAGGATGGAATGAATTATTGGAAGTGATATTTTGGGATTGACTTGAAACCGATGGACCTTTTTGCATTAGGGTAGTATCATGGCTGCTAACATTTGTCATTTGAGTAGACATCAAATCTGTCCTTTGTTGCAATATGGCATTGGTCTGAATTGGTTTATTTGACCCAGCTGGGCTATATTGTGTTTGTAACCTAATCGGAGGCTGAATGAATGGTTGATTAATATTTGGCTTAGCCATCAGATGATTTGAACCTTGCCTCATTTGATTGATATAACCTTGGTTGAGTTTTAATTGATTGGTAGTGATAGTGACATTTTGGGGAATAGTTTGTAAACGGTTTTGGGTAATTGGTGAGCTTGACAAGAAGGCATGCTTAACAGCATAAGAAGTTTGTACATTTGGTGAGCCAACAATCTTCTGGGTTTGTGAGAGCTCTTGGGAAGGCACATTGTGTTTGTTGACCAACCTAGCAGTTGGTCCATTAGGAGATCCAATGGAATCTACTCGATTCAGAGCACTGTTGGTAACTGAATCTGGTAGCTTCTGTAGCCTTTGGACAACTTGAACATCCGAAGCAACATTAGCAAATGCAGATTGGGTAAACTCTGAACCAGAAAAACCATCTTGACTTTTCACCACATTTGGAGAAGGTATTAAAGGTTTCTTATGTTTGTCCATTGGTGGAGGCATTTTTCCTGCACCTTCATTTTGTAACAAATTAACCAACAATGGACTTGAGTGCACTGATGCATTTGCATCCCCTGATCTTTGGGTTTTATACACTCCGTTTTGAGATCCTGGATAAGGTGGTGGAGGTGGAGGTCCGGTGTGCATTGACTCTCGGTTGTGTATGGTCTGAGCAGCTTGGTTCATGCTTACAAACGGCCATATGTGGGGTCTTGGGGATGGTTCTGCCGTGGAGGGCAAAGGTGGTATCGGAGGCAACGGGGTAGAATCGACAGCCACTACGTTGGGGCTTTTGAAATGGGGTGTCGATAGTTGAGGCGATGGAGACTGCAAAGCAGGAGATGTTGCGGAAGCCATAGCTTTGATCAGTGAATTCACAGCAGCACTTTCTTCTGAAGCAGTAGGTTGATTGGTATTTGATGGGCCGGCAGATGTTCTTAAAACTAATTCTTGGCTTTCCCCACCAAATCGATTGCCTCCAAGTCTTAAGGAAATCATCTTAACACAAATATTTCACAAAATAATATATTTTATATGAAATTATTTTTGATTAACTAACCTGATCGCCTTCGACTTGGACAGACAAAATTCCGAGCCTGGAAAGAGCTGTATCCCCTTGTTGTGCCAACTGCTGAAGCTTTGTAGCAGCTTCTCGTGGCACAGTTATAGTTACCCTTACAGAATTCCATGGCTCAAGTTTGTTCACATAAATCCCTTTCTCTTCAGCCGAACCTAAAAAATTGATTTAACACAGATGAAAATTAGTCAATTTTAGAAAAATTTATTTTTATTTTGATCCACTATTATTTATCTTAAGTAAGTACCATTCATGTCTAGTCTACATTGCATGCTATGGGTTTTTTAAAATAATCTACAGGTGCTTGTATAGTTCCTAATAAAAAAAAGAAAACAAAAAGAAAAACAAAAATATTAAACTTAATGTAATAATAAACATTTTAAAATATAAAAATATAAATTTACCTTGAAATAGAAGTTTGTTTAGATCTTTCACAATCTTATCAAACTGTTGGTTAAATTGAGGGTCATTCAGGTCCCCTTTGCATGTAACAATGGTTGTAACCAACTGAGTAGTACCATCGCTATTTGCGGCCATTTCACTGAAATTATGAGATAAAATATAGTATACAAATATAACCAGATTAAACTATATAAACATACCATAACCAGATCTTCCATTTTCTTACAAATTGGGTTTAAATCCAACTATTTGTTTAACCTATAAAAAAAGAACACAAAACAATTAATAAATGAAAAGAGAAAAAATGATTTTAAGTGGATGTTTTCACAAATCTATAAGTATAGAGTGATCCACAATGATTTATCATTTCAAATGAAAATCAATTCTAAATGGAACATAAACTACTAAGAATATTTTATAATGTATTAATATTACAGTAGAACCTCATTAATCCGGACAGTTGTATATTACCAAAATATACGCAATATATGCCGTAGACTAAAATAAACATAATAGCTATCACATTTTAAGATTTTAATAGTAGAGATTTTTGAAAGCCTCATCGCTGCAGAAAACTCTGAAACAGATAAATTTACGAACAAGACGATAGTAATAAGTCTAAGCTAAAACTTGGTGAAATTAAAGACCATGTAAATATTGTCCTTAAATATGTTGACAATGAAAACACATCTGCATATTACGAACATTTGAGGTATCTACTTGAATTATTAATACGAGAAATAAATGCGAAAGGAAAACAACAAAAGACTTTTTGTTTGCAGTTTTTTCAAACCAGTTAATGAAAGTGTGCCTAAATATATAATAATTATGATTATATGCATTACGTTGATATGTAATGTTTTTGCTGGATCTAATATTATGTTGCAATATATCATATATAGTAATTAATTAAATATAATATTCTTAAACCTATAATAGGGAATTTTTTATGGTTATTTTGTTTAATACCGACTTTCATTAAATCAGACAACCTAGAGCCCCTATTAGTCTGGATTAATAAGGTTCTACTGTATTATTAAATTTAGAGCCGATACTAACAGTAAAAATTGGTTAGTTTGAGGGTTAGTATACTTCATACCACGAAAGAATGCATTGGATAGAGCACCCGATTGTTTGTTTTGAGGTCCCCCCCCCCCCAAGACATTTAATAAGTGTATACAGGGACCGATATGGGAGAATGAACGAAAATTGGCCGGCTGCAGTATGCGTTCTTTTATGGCACGGAGTATAGTTAAATAGGTAATTGCTTACTGCAATGTATGCTAATGTGCCTATATCATTGGGTACGGCAAAATGTAATAAAATATGTAAAACCTCTTAAGATTAATACTTTTTGAATTAGGAAATTCAATCAGTTATATTAATTATGCATATTTACTTATGTATTTGTAATCTTATGACATTTTTATAAAAAGAACTAAGTGTAACGATCATGTACTTAATTTTCAAGCTTAATGACAAAATATAAAATAATATTATTTTTAAAAAGAAACTAAAAAATTTAAAATGTATTAAAGTATAAATTCCTAGGTTTAGGTAATACGTTTTTAACAACAAAAACATAATTAATTGGTAGCAAATTTTAGTGATCTTGATGATTAAAATCCATTTTTTCAACTTTCAACGCAAAAATATTTTCTATGTTTTTTAATATAAAGGTGTCTCACGAAGATTTACTTATTATGTAAAAAATTAAAAATATATTTTTTTAAATCATTTCCAAAAAATTGACTTAAGCCATTTTGTAGGTTTATTTTTCTGAAAATATTGATGTTTCAAAATTTTATTTTCGTTAATTTTCTGATTATAAATATTTTTTCTAGTTTTGAAGAAATAAAATACGATTATAACTAAGCACACTGAGTGTCTGACCGGCCTTACGAGACCTCTGTAATAACATGTAGTGTTAAATAATTCCCAAATTTTTCTCAAAACTAAAAAAAAATTAAAGATCAGGAAATTAATGAAAATAAAATTTAGAGACATAATTTATTTTCAGAAAAATAAACTCTACAAAATGACTAATCAATTTTTTTGAAATGATTAAATTAAAATAATTGTAGTTCTCATCCCTGTGATAATGTGATGATTACAAAACCAGAATTTTCATATCTCCATTATTTTGGGAGATATCGCAATGGGGAAATTATCATAGGACACTGTATACCTTGTTGGGGTACAAAAAACATAATATGATTTTATCAAGTTAGGATTATAATATTTTGAAATATTAAATGTCTAGTAAATTTTTCTATTGGTGAAGATTTTAAGCCTTAACATTTATTTATTTATTAAAAAAAATTGATTTTGTGAAAATTGGTTTTCCAAAAATCTCTAGTTAGTCCTTTTTAAAAAATTTTTTTTTTCAAATTTTAAAAAGTAACTGGATATTTTTTTTTTAAATCCCAAAAGGATTGCAACTGCTACTGAAGAAGAAATTTTAATGATTATCATTGCACAAAGGGATGAAAGAAGAAAAACATCAACTGCAAAACACCCATAGGTAAGTACTTAATTATCTCAATATTTTTCATTATTTCACAAGGTATTTTGATAATTATATTATATGAATCAAAATTTTAAACTTAGTTTTTAAGTATTTACAATTCACTTAGTTATAACTTTCTGTTTTAATTAGTGGGTAAATTGATATATATTATACTTAAATAGGTAGTGTATTAAATAAAAATATGTTTTAAATCTAAATAAATTTACTAAAATGAACAAAACTAAGTAGGTACCACATATCTAACATTTTTACGAGCATTTTTAGTAGATATTTAGAATATGTTACTTTTTTTAATTAGATATATTAACAATTTTCGTATATACAAATTATTTTTAATCTCATAATATAATAGATTGAGAGAATAACAAAATAAAATATGTAAAAAGATAATCAAAATACCCCTAATAGTTAGGTTAAAAGTAGGTACCGATATAACTTATTTTGAATAAATACCTACATGCTTAAATTAATTCATATTTATTATTATATAATTTTCAGAGTACGTTTTCTCAGTTACAGGGCTTGAAATGGACCGGAAAGCATCGAACACAGTTCCAGTTCACGGGAAAAAATTTTTAGCGTTCTGGTTCATAAAAAAAATACGTTTATCGTTCCGGTTCAAACAAATTATTACTGTACCTACCATATTTTTGTAAAAATTTAAAAATTTGGCAGAATTGTGCATTGTAAAATATTTAATAAACGACAAACAACCGCGACGCGACTTTTTGAGTTATAAATATAGAATTTAAATAAATATAAGTTTTAAAGAACAACATTTTATTTTTATTTTATATACCTAATATATACATATTCGTAAATAAGTAAAAGAAGGTAAAAATATATTTAAATTTATAAAAGAGCTGAAAATATAAAGTGAGTTTCATAAAACAACTTATATATTATTAAAAAGGGTCAGTATTTCAGGAAGAAGAAATTATAATTTTGGTTGGGTGAAGCCCCCATTTCTATGGTATGTACTCAAAAAAAGCGTTCCGGTTCAGAAAATTTTCCATTTCGACCACTACTCAGTTATAAAATCTGATTTTCATGATTAGTTTATAGTTTGTCTATTAAAATACTAACAATTCAAATTTGGCATAAACGAGTCTAACAGTGTTAAAGAATACATTGCAACCAATGAAGGATTAAATGAATGTAGTACAAAATATTTAAAAAAGTATTCTACAAGATACCTTCGTTGAAATACAAAATCGTACCTACTACCAGTGTAATTTTAAAACAATTTGTAGGTACTTGCAAATGAGTTAATTTTTCAGAAACAATAGTCTTCCTAAGCTCATGTCAGATTTATAAAATCTTATAGACTTTACTTACCAATTAAGACATTCATGGGATCATGAAATAAGTGTTAGATCTTACATGTAGATAATTTTATTTCATAACTAATATATACACAATTTACAGACACGACGAAATCAGTGACGAGATGAAAAAAAATATCGAAAATGACGCGACACCACCACACACAAAATAGTGTTAGGCTTCGTATAGGATTGACACCCGCTGGGCGCGTGTCGACCACAATTGTGTAGAAGCACAACTTCATGAGACAAAATAACACGCAATAACAAAATCGTTTTGGTCCGTGGGCGCGATAAACATTTCCAAATTCGATCAGTGTCTTGTATAAACTCGAAAAAAATGTCCAACCCCTCCCCTCCCCGCTAAGGAACGTGGCCCCGGACAATGTGTACGACCATCACAATAATAATAATAATAACACGGCGGTGGTAGGCGGGCGGCCGGGGGCCCCTCGTCGAGTGGCCAAGGTGGTTTCGTTGGCCACTTGGCCACAGTGAGTGAAATATCAAATCCGTTTCCCAAGCAGACTTCGTTGTCGTCCGACTTACTCGACCACCATTTTGTGCTGGCCAAGGGAGCGGCGGCGGTGGTAAACCCGCCGCAACGCCCGGCCGCCGCCGACGCGTAAAACCCTACACAAAGCTCGGCATTAACCAATTTGTTACGTACATGATGTTCCTGGCAGCCGGAGTGTAATCCAACGGACGTTTTTGCTGTACATCGGACACTTTTCACGCACACAAATACAAAAAGTTGCAATAATAATATTAATATCGCAGTCTATGCACACACACACTCACTTACACACACACACACACACACACATACGCACACGGGAGAAACACCGCCGAAGCGTTAACGGCGAAGACGTTTGTGTTTCAACGAACTGACGATTCACAAACGGTACGTATGTCACGGCGATCACCAATACTACGATTATCCGTGCAGTATGACGACGGAGACAACAACTACGAGCTTTCGCGAGACTTGGGGTTTATTATCGTGTTAAATCGCGAAACGCTACGGGACTACGGAACAATAACAAGAGCGGCCATTTGCAATGCACATCACTGGCTATCGCAGTGTGGCCAACGTATCAGCACACTAAATGTCCCGCTAGTGGCAGTGTGCTACGCCACCTCCGACGATGATCCTGTCGGCTCATCGGCTGACTAAGTCGCGTGCGCTAAAAATTCCGGACATTCGTGACAGACAAATACTATAATCGGGGAGGTACTAGGTTGACGCTTCATCTAATTTTGGATATTTCAGAAAATTTCACCGAATAGGTTGGCGGCGGCCTCCAACCTGTTGGTCGCACTGCACACACTACCGAGTTGATGTAAATCGCGCGAATTCGAATAAAATATGCCGTTTACGTCGCCGTCGGTCACCCCGCCACAAGCATTAAACAATGCAATAAGCGAATAAACTAAATCTAAGTCATCGACGGCAAGGCGAAAAAGATGATTTCGGTAGCGGGTAGCACCTTCCCGTCGCGAAAAATCTTTCATAGGAAATTACGACTTTTAACCCTACGACGGCCTTGTTAGCACAAGCTCCAAAAGTGTTGGCGCACCTGACGTTATCGCTAATACACCCTTCCGAAAAATATCATATGTATAATAATCGCTGTCAGTTGTTAGATAACTATGGTTGATGATTCAAAATCCAAAAATTTATTAAACCAACGATTTTCATAATGTTCAGAAATTTTAATATCTGAGCAATAATGCCTTGCCTGAATCACTGTTCCACCATGCAATAAAAAATATAAGAGCCACGATGTTTTAGTCGGTTAATAATTAGTATCCACTCAACTCGTCATACTCACTCGGTCGACACAAGGTTTTATCAGGATTTGTAAAATGATAGTTGGATTTTATCTTTTGTATAAAAATAAAACCAAGTATTACCAAGCATTAAACTAGAGTTCTAGGGTTTGATTTAACTATTTAAACTGTTAGCTTTATAGTAATGAGGTATTATGCTTTCAGTTGTTAATTATTGATACAATAATTGTATTACAATTTAACTATAACCAGTATAACTTCATGATTTTTATACATTTACAATAATATCTAGTAGTAGAATACAATCAGTAGCGCATAATAATTAATTATATTTTATCAATACAATAAAGTGTATTCATTGACTCTTCTGATCAAATAAATTTACATAGAACAACTAGTTACATTATGACATAGGTATTTTTAATCATCGGCAGGACAAGATGAGAAAAGTCCTAATTTCCTCATTCTTTCAAAGTCCTTGTCAGCATCATAGTGTCTATAAAATAAAAAATTAAATGTGTTAAACACTATTCACAATAAAGAGATGTATACATTACTTGTAGAATTCTGCGTAAGCCTTCTTTCGAGGTTCACCAATGGCATATTTGTATGTCAAACCAACTCCAATGGATAGTACAACACTGAATACGAGGTGGAACTTGGTTTTCTTATCGTAAAGTCCACGTAATTGTGGTTTTGCTAATTTTTGTACTACTGCTCCAGCAGACATTATTCTAAAACAGAATTTTATGTTAAGTTTATATTGACATAACAATAATTATAAAATAAATATTATACCAATAATGTTAAGACAAACAATATATACCCTTATTTGTGAGGTAAAATTATGACACTAACTACATCTTTTATTCATAAATGAAAAATGTATGTTAATTTCAAAGATATATTTTATTATTATGAAATCTTAAATAATAAAAATTAACGTGGTACACTATGGTTCTAACTCTTGTAATATACATCCTTATACAGTTACACTCTAAGTAAAGTGTATGAACACCCAACATTTTTCATAAATAAGATAGAGGAGCACATTTTTTACAAATTAACAAGTTGTTATTTGAGTATCTAATAATTATAATCAAGTTAAACTTTAACTTAATTTTCAGAAATTGACCTTCACATTATCAACTTAAGTTTACGGACATTGTCCAAAATAACTTACTCTGATGTCTATTAAAATTACTTAAATAATATTTACCTGTTTGGTGAATGAATAGTTATCCAAAATAGATATTTAACTTTCAGAGAAAGTAAATAACTCACGAGCACAAGACAAGCCAAAATTGTAATACCAAGCAATTGCAAATAATTTCGGTATGTACAACTGTACGAGAATAAGGTGTTTCAATGTTTGGTAAAAATTACTTAAATCTTCTAAACATCTGTTTAAGCTGTTATCTGTTACCCTGACTAAATATCATGGAGGAATAAAATATTGATTTCTATTCTATTTCATATATATTTGATAACATAATTGTATTAGAAAGTAAAGTTCTATACCTAGGTAACAAATTTTATGAGTCGACAAACAACAATTTCACGTTCCACGGTTCTACCTTCTACCATTCTTTGTTAAAACGTCGGAGGCTAACAAATAACTACTTTTGAAATAAATTAAAATTTTAAGTATTTCATTACATTTACCATTTCCATCAATCATCTTTTGCTCTCCAAACATTTATCCATTCTAAATACTAGTTTAAACATTTTAAATCACTTATAATAATTTGTAAAAGACGAGTGTTAGAAATCAATTAAACGATACTCGATCACTTACAATAGTGTATATTATTATATAAATACATTTAATTTTTTAATTTTTTTAATTCTCCATAGCTCTAGTTTAGTCAATTTTGGGTTTAGGACACAAGTTGATACATCAAAATGGCTTGAAAAAAATCGATAAACCCCAATATGATATTCAAGTTACAGGTTGCCATTAAAAAAAATGTAAGTTTTATTGCGCATGCGCAAGATACATGAGTTAAAAAATTTGTAAGTCATAGAAATTTATGATCCATTAGTCTAGTTTAATGTCCCGCAAACAGAATTGAAAAATATTTTCATGGTAATGAGTGGTAAAGTGGCCCCTGTTTTTTGGGACACACGGTATTATATAAACATCGCCTATACGGGAACTAGTGACACTGGCCGTATAGGTATAATATTATTATAGTTTC
Source organism: Diuraphis noxia (assembly GCF_037042655.1). Lineage (NCBI taxonomy): Eukaryota > Metazoa > Arthropoda > Insecta > Hemiptera > Aphididae > Diuraphis > Diuraphis noxia. The sequence continues at coordinate 21,744,226 of NW_028301714.1, read as the reverse complement.
AATTTGCAACTAGGAAATAATTCAGAATTTCAGACATTTCCCTATGTGTCACAAATGAACGTTTATATCGACCGAACGAGCGTGGCACCGGCATTATTGACCAATAATGTTATTTTGTTATTATGTTTTGAGTAAAAATCTAACATGGAGATTTTGTAATCGACAATAAGATTGACCAAAAGATCTTTCAGGTTTGCCATCCCACGTTATATTGCAAATATTATGTAAATCACATGTAAAAAATAATATTACAAAAGTTTTATTTAACTCTTAATAATAATACTATATGAATATATGAATGTATTTTAATGTCACTTTTCGTCTTTTCGACCGTAGTGAAATAATTGCATTATTGTATTGAGACGCAGCTGACCGCTAAATGACCATTATCTAATATCTAAGCATTCTAAGCTCTAAGGTATAGGCAAATTGAGATATATGGTAATAAAAACGACAATGTAGTTTTATTTAAAAAGATATGTAAATGGTTAATATTCTAACCACCTATATTATTGGTAAATACAGTGCTAAAACAGGTGAAGAGGTATCCTCCATGACCCCATAATTAATTTTCCAATAATTACCTATATGGCTATATGATCTTATTACTACAAAATATAAATTGTATTTTAGATGATCAAATTCAAACTCATCCCAAATCATTCGAGTATTTGACCGTCATTGCCCGTTGGTTTTATAAGTAACTTCTATTATTTCAAATAAATAACATATGAATAAGATGGTCGTTTCAAAGTGATCACCTCTCCGTCAAAATGTTATTTTGTTCATATATACTAGCTTTGCTCAGTGTACGAAGTCAACCAAACTGGAAAAGGGACAACCATACTAAGTTGTATATATTATTATATTATAAACGATGCTGCATGGTGCCTAAGTAATCTGCAAACAGTTCAGTCTCCATGGCTGTGTGATGTCATTTGAAAAAAAAATGTCATTGCGTGTATTGGTTTATTCCAGGCAATTATTGTCTCATTGAGTTTTACTAAATATGAATATTATATGATTATAGTAAAATTTATTTTACTACTTTTGTACATTCGAGGGCTTATGACGTAAATCTATATACTGCAAGATTCTTATTCCAGTTTACTTATAAATTATAATTAATTTTAGAGAAAATGTACATAGTATTGAATTTGTAAAGGAGAATATGAACTGTAAAGATTTTTTCATATTTTTGTTTTAAAATTAGTCATAACTTAATATACTTATAAGTACTTAAATATGGTACTCAGTATGTGGATATAGACCTGTTTTAAAATATATTCTTAATTTGTCGTTAGATCAAACTAAATTTGCGATAGATGCATCTTTAACCATCTGGAAACTGGAAACTAAAATCTATCGAGCGTTAATATGTAAAAAAATATCGCATGTAATAAAAAAAAAAATGTTGAACTTAATTGTAGATATGTAGTTAGGTGCCTAGTTGAAATATAAAACTTAAAACAATAATTATTCTGCAATATACAACATATAAATGATATAAAACTATATTACATTACTTATATAGATATATTATTTTTGTTTTTAATTTAGAAAATTAAGTCACAATACATATATAATACTGTGTTAATCGTAAATAAATATTGATTATAAATGACTTGGTATAAAATACAATCATCAGTGATTATTGCTTGTATATTAATATAATATATATTGCACACCGCCACACCTGACACCTATATATTATTATCAGACATATACACATAATATATAATTTCTATAATATTGTATATAATTAAGTAAACTTATATTTTGATTTAGATTGCAAATTTATTGAAAAAAAGATTTTATGTAAAACACACAGTTAATAAAATATCATTACGACACTACCCATTAGTAAATATCCAATGATATTAAACGCAGTGGAATAAAACTCACAAAAATATTTTGATACCAATAAAATAGAATATATTATTGGCTCAGGAAACAAATAATATAATGCACTGAAATTTATTATAGATATACATTATATGCCGTTTATCTAAATCGGTGTATGTACGGTGTCATTGCAGTAGACATCTGAAATACATATACAAAATACTTATATTGCAATATATTTTATTTAACTATAGCTTATATATTATTAATACTGCAATTTAGATTAATAATATGGTGTTTGCACCTGTAAACTTTCAATGGAATATGCAAGGGCGCCGCGAGGGGGATGCAAGCAGGTGTAATATTGCACCCCCTGGCTTCAAAAAAAAAAAAATGTATGGTATTGAAAAGATTAATTATCTATTAAAAACTTTGTATCTGACGAAAAACAAAAATAACTTCGTATATTCATATAATTTGAAAAAATATTTCTACGTATTTAACTAAAATAATTTAAACATTATTTAGAAATCAAAGTATACTATGCACGATGCACCCCCCTGACAAAATTCTCGGCGGCGCCTATGGGAATATGGTATTGCGAATAATGTACAGAATCAAACTAAATCTATCATGAGGCGTGGTGGTTACCAGGTAATAAATGTTTTTGATACGATCGGTGGCGTTAGTAATGAAACTGGTTGGTGTCGAACTGTCCGGATTGTTGTTGTTCGTATTGCGATTCGGCATTGGTGGTCGTGGTGGCGGCAGCGGGAGTAGCAGGGACAGCTGCGGCGTCTCGTTGCTGAAGAAATGGTGCGTCCCGTTGCTGAAAATATGGCGCACCTGAGGTGTCCCGTTGCTGGAGAAACGGTGGTTGTCTGTTGTACGCATGGGCTCTGAAGTGTGGCGACGAGAAGTACGGCGGTAAGCCTCCAGCGGCGGTGGGCTGTCTAAAAATCTGCGACTGGTCAGCCGGCTGCGGTGGATATAACGGCGAGCGGTATGCGTCTACGACAGTCGCTTGCTGTTCGTAAAACGGTTGCTGTGCGGCGGGATAGTACGGTGGTGGCGCTGTGACGTACTGTGGCCCTGCAGGGTAGTAGGGTGCGTAATTGTACGGTGGTGGTGGTGCCCCGTCCACTGGGTATTGCGGTTCGAACGGGTACTGCAACGGCCGGTACGGGTTGCCGCTTGGCACTAAAATCGGGCCACCCGGTGGCAGATAAGGACTGACTGGTTGGTAAGGGCCCAATGGTTGGTAAGGGTACGGGTATGGATACGGATATCCGGGACCCGCCACGCCGCCTATGGGCACGTAGTCCTGTGCGTCCGAATAGTTGTCCGGTTTGTCCTTACGCGTGCCCGTCGGCGAGCCTGCGGTGGTACAAGGTTCTTAAAATAATGGAAAACAACGCGGTTTAAATTTTTGAATGGTATGATTTTTGCGTAAAATAAATAATGAATAAAACACAATCATGCACAGTGGTTTATTTGTTTCTTAAGTTTTGTTTGTGTAATTGTAAAACCAATGACTTATTTTTAATCACACAAATATTTAATCTAATATCAATAATGTGGTATTCGTGAAATATATGCTAAACCTACTAGCTATACGAGTCGTGGAGTCGTCTTTTGATTAAGTTAAGTAATAACTATTTAGTACCTATACTAACAATTTTCTTTCATACCAATAGGCTACAACTGCTACAAGTAGCAATATTGAAAATCGACAAAATTACTAACTAGTATTAATATGATTACCCAGTTATTATAATTTGATAGTTATGTGCTTACCTATACTACCTACGTATTTCGATGTTTAGAACAATTTATAAGTAAATAGAATAGTGAAATTTTTTATTATCATTTCAATATTGAATGTGACTGGCCACCGACATATAACTTGATAAATTAAGTTAAGTTGGATACTAAAATGAATAGTATAAAATATATAGAGTCTTTATGGAAGTTGACAAAACAAAGATAAGGTTGCATACTAGTTAGTAGTTACCAATAACATATTATTGAGGTACTTCCATATTCAATATTAGAACGAAATATTTTTATTTTTCATCCAATATAAAATTTGAAAAGACTGGACAAACTTTATAAATTATAATTCGTATAAAATAAATTCTATTCTGTCAAATACTTAAACAAAAAATACCCATGTGGTATCACAATATTGTAATATATTAGTTCTAATATCTGATGGTTATTATTAACTAAATATTATAAGTGCGCTTAAAAGTTAGTTGTGGTATGAACTATGTAATAGGTAAATTGTATGCTTTCTATTAATCATTATTATTTTTCTACGCAATTATAAAACAATAATTATTTTAAAGTAAAAAAATGTTAATTTGTCAATTAAATATTGGCTTTATATTTGAATATTTAATAGTGAAAAAATATTGTTGTTTTATACTAGTAATGAATTGAATAGGTGTCTACTGATTTAGATAAAAATGAACAAATAGGTGAATTTTTTTTTAATATTTGTATTTATTATACTAAATATCTATGTAGCCTTAATAAATCAGCTAGTGGATGAATTAAAATAGCCTATAGTTTCAATCAATTGAATGGTTAGTTAAAAGTATAGCATAAAAAATCAATAGTTTAATATTTAATTATTCTAGTTTATAATAATAGCCAATAGATACCTATGCTATATACTTGATGAAACATAAAATATATTATACATATACCTAGTATATAATATATTACAATGAATTTTGAATATTAATGGTATTGATTGCACTTGTATGTTTTTATTATAAATAGTTATATAGAAAGTTGGCCGTAAATTCATATGATAATTAAAAATTATTATTTTATAAGTTATAACAAACTTGCTCCATTATTTAAAAAAAAGTTATTTATATTTAAAAGGCTTACTTTCCGTAGCAGTGTGTTTATTGTACTTTCTGACATTGGGCTGAACTTGCAATGTCTGGCCAGTTTGAGTACTGGATATTCCTTGTTGCGTCCCACTGCAAAGGATGCCGGATATGATCACCAAAAGAATTGAAAATACCTAAAGATAAAGGTTTTGGTTAGTTGCATTTATAGGTAGGATAATAGGTATGTTAAAAATTAAATTTTACTCATTTAAACAGTATCTCCAGTGTAGACTTGAAGATAAAATTTATTTTAATATTAGCTACTACCATAAATTTGGTTGTTAAAAATATTGACACTTTGGTCTCGTTTCCTACAATTTTCACTCAATACGTATTAGATACGTGGAATATATAATATAACCGACTTACTTGGATCATCATTCTGTATGAATGTATGATTACTGTAGTCGCTGTGTTGTGTATATTATCGAACTTCTCAATGGATACTGATGTGTATGCAAATTCTACAATGACTTTTATAGAGGTTCACAAAGACCCAATATATATCCTTCAAAGTATTTACAACGGTTTTTTTGATCGTTATTTATCATTAGACAATGAATTTGGCGTACCAATCAATCTCCAACAATGGTGTGAACCAGTCATCATCATCACATTCGAGACGGTTGTTGAACTTGAGTAGGAGGACGCGTGAACATTGCAATATTCGATGCGTATAAGGGTTTAGGATGTACACCTATCTATATAATATGATTTATGATTAATGACACTTTTGTGCATTTAGTTCATTTGGATTTAAAATCTAATTTAAGAATCAACTGGCAGCACAAAAGAATTGTCCGTGATGACTAATGACTAGTCAATAATACTGTCGTGTACATTCAATTAACATTTAAACGCATTTTTTTGTTTGTATGATGCATGTATGCAAATTACCATCTCAGCATAGGAATAATAACTTTATGAAATAAATTACTATAGGAAGTATAATTTAATTAATATTATTTTTATTATTGGTTAAGCATAAACTAAAATAGGTTATTGCTGTTCTTAGCTTTAACAAAAGTATTACATTTTTATATTATTATATGTTATTGTACAGTTCGTTTTTTTTTTAGATATAAAATTATGATTTGATAGATAGAAAATGGACCAATTGATTCGTACAGGTTGTCAGGGAAGTTGAAGTCTTACCTAGCTTCATCGAAGTTTGGGCAGTGAACGATGATGTGTTTGATGTAGTAATTTTTATTGCATGTTGGGCATAGGGGTGGAGCTGTCTTTGCCATGTGAATTTTGTGTGGCCTATTCTAAGTCAATTAAGCATAACCTCATTTTTTCTAATTAGATCAGTGTATTTCGGCCAGAGTTCAACAGAGTGCTTAATTTCTCTTAATTTATTTTCCGTGATAATATGTCATTTGGTGTTCCACAAATCAGTGCAATATTAATTAATATTAAATGTCGTTTAAATTAATAAATTTTATGTAATATCCGAATATAAAAATGTATATTATAAAATATATGTCCTGTATTAGAATAACATTTTTAATTAATAAATGCAGCAATGGTATGAATAGTAAAATTCGGCATTTAATTAATTCTAATTTAAAATATGAACCAAAATGTATTTAAATTGAAAGTATAAAGTATTTTTTTAATGAATTTATTCTACTATGTCATTTAATTACTTTCTCTTATTTCTTATGTTTTATATTTTTTTATTACCTATACTTTATTTTAACTAGCTAATATGTACAATCTGTAAATTTACTATTGCTTAATATGCGCATTTTAATGCATCATCATATACGTATAATATGACTTGATATATACGAGTGTGTAAAATAAAAAAGAGGAGGATTTGGTAAACAAACTCAATTTAGAAAAAAAAATAGTCACCCCATACTAACACTTATTTCTTGTACACGTACACAATATCATACCAACACGTTTTTACGTGTTTTTACATAATATAATATAATATAATATTATGTATATTACTGCTGTCTCAAAATAAAATGGTGCTGCAATTTTAAATAGTACAATTTCACAGAATCTGTGACATGGATGAACGTGTCAGTGTGTCACTAATGAGTGAATGATTTTCTCAAGACTACATATTGTAAGCATTTAACAACTAATAAAAAGTTATGTTTATTGTAAGAAAAAAAATAGATCGTATTTCACGATTTAACAAAAAATGCATATCTTATTTTCTTAATTTCTTACTATAATATAATATTGTACAACAAAAATGGAAAACAATTATTTTTGTATGTATATTATACTGTTATATTGCATTACACAATATACAATATCAAAATATAGGTACCTATATAATATAAATATAAGTAGTAGGTAATATCCCGACTATAGATACGCATTTCTATTTTTTTTATCATTAAGAAAAATACTAACAATCAAAATACCTATCATCTATATATTATACAACTGATAGTCTTAATAGTCCAGTGGCACAGGCGCTATGCCTCCCCCCATGGGCCGTATCATATAATATATAAAAAATAATCATACATTTATTAATTTTGGCTATGTACCGGTTGGGATTTAAAATTTAAAAAAAAAATGTAATGTTAATTGTTTACCAAAACACCGTAGATTGATAAGTGTGTCATTATCATCAATATTTTCCAAATATTTGGAAAATTAAAAACACTGTTATTTGAATGTTATTTATTTAATTTTATTTTGCCCCTCCTCCCTAGTAGAAATCCTGGCTACGCCACTGTAGTAGTCCATACTCCATATATTATGAGTATATTGTATCTTGTATACACTTTTGTTTCATTCGCATTGGACATTTAGATTAATGGACTTTTGTCACAAACGATTTTGCATTTGTTGAATTTGACTGTATGTCTGTATGGTTGGTTAAGGGTACTGACTGATTTGAACTTGACAGTTGACATTGATGTGCACAGATTATGATTACAGATGAGGTCATCTGAATACCTGTGTTTTCTTATTTTCAGTTATCTATTTACTGCTAATCGTTCATCTTTCTGTCCATTGTAATATTATGGGCAATAGGTCGTGTTTGATGTAACAATGGGTTATTGGATATTCTTATCTCGTGAATAGATCAAAACAACAACTACGAGTCCACATAAGTATTCGTTCCATTATCCTAAACCGTGCGTCAAACGGATATTGTTGAATCACGCACATTTTTCTTTTTAATAACACTATCAGTGAATAATTTATTGTATTAACATATTATTTTTCGAGAGCCAGAGTATATAAAAATTTTAAAATAATATTTTATGCTGAAAATGTTTAGAAGGTTGATTGACATATTTTTTATTTATCGATAGTTCAGTTATTGTGTATATAATATATAAATAGCTGATAGATAAAATATAAAAATAGATTCATTATGAATAAAATAAAATGCATATATTTACGTTCTTCATTTTGTACCTTTTATGTATTATATGCACAAGATATTGTAGGTATAAAGCTAAAAAGATGAATAGAATTCATCACTGCCATAAACAATTAAAAAATAAATCTATTTAATAAACATAATTATATGGTTTCAAACTTTTAAATGCAGATTAATAGCATTTACTACAAACTTTTGCTTTATTATTTTATTAGTAAAATAGTCATTACATTTTTGGCCAGACAATTCCTTCAATCCATGAAATATAATTCGATACTCGTGTATAAACAGCTGGCGAATCTTTTTCTCCACAAAATTGCCCAGCAAATGATGTTATTCCTATTTGTGAATACATACATGTATAACTATTGTGCTTTATTTGAATTGGACCACCTGAATCACCCTGTAAAATTGTAAAAATAAATTGTATTAAATAAATATGTATGATGCAGAAACATAATCACTTGTATGAAAATAAAAATTACTTACTCCACAAGTGTCATTTCCGCCTTCTGGATTACCAGCACACAACATTAAGTTATCAACTATTCCTTGTGCTAATTTTTCATTTCTATTTACTAGGTATAAAAAACTTTTATCGCACTCTTCTGCCGAAATAGTGTTTATTCGTACCTTTAATAAATGTGAGCTTGGAAGTGAAGCTAAATATTTTTATTTCCACTATATTTACAAATTATAAATGTATACAAGTACACTATATTATATAAAACTAACTTACCTACGTCCGTTTTTCCCCAACCCGTAGCTATTATTGCTGGAGGTCTTAACATATTATCTGTATTTAGACAAATGGGTCGTACAAATGGCGAGAATTCCACATCTCTTTCTAGGCGAAACAATGCTATATCATGATACGAAGAAGTTGATTTGTAATTTGGATGTATTATGCGCTGTACTATTTTATAGTCCTTAGGTCTGGCATCGTCAGTTTCCGAGAGATAGTCTAGTTCACCTAAGCGAGCCCAATTTGCATATCTCCTAAAAATAAAAATATGTCTATTACAGTGTTTAAAGTGAAATATATAATGTATAATATGTAAGTATTGTAAGTATATGTACGGTTCATATTTATTTCCCAATTTTTCACAGTGGGCTGCTGTTAGTACAAATCTCTTACTTATCAGTGATCCACCGCATGCCCATGAATTTATGTCTGGTTTTTCACTATAACCCAACAAAGCCTGTAATAAAAATTATAAATACAATAACAATCAAGATCAAGTATTTCATATTGCCACCATGTGAGGAAATTCTTTTGGTTTAGCATCTGTTCCGTTGGTGATTAAAGTAATGGCATCGTAGCAATCTTTAACTTTTAGGTAATTTTCCTGATTTGATATTAATATGGGGTCCTTTATTCTATGATAAATTAATTCTGAATACTCGCTGCACTCTATAAGTGAAAAACAAAAATAAATAACAATAACAATTAAATAAAATTATATAAAATATTATTTGTATGTTATAAAACAGATAACCTTGGTATACATACTTTCCGTGGCAGAATACGATTTCAAAACTGGATTTATGTTTGGTTTTTTCGTTGTAGTAGTAATTGGCTGATGAGTATTATTTTCTGGTGGACAACAAACAATAGGAGTTGATCCGTTGAATGAACATAGTTGAGGTATAATATTTTTTTTGAGTCCTTCTTTTGCAACTGGGCACCTTTCAATATTTCGACAAATAGAGTTTTGAGTTTTCCCATCGCCTTTTCGGCAAATTTCATCTATATATAAACATAAACATTGTAGTACATACACACTTAACAACTTCATATTATTGCTTATTTTGATAGGTAATTTATTCATATTTTTATTTGTTAATTCTTTAATGTAAAATTATGAAATTACAAATTTTAAACGATATTTTGTTTATCCAGTGGGCTGTGTCGTATTCAATATTTAATAGGACGATACACCTGCACATTCCACAACATATAGAGAAAAACTTTGTCAGTGTCGCAGCATTTCATTTTTTTTTTTGGCAGCACATAGTACTTTGTATGCGTATATCATAGGCGTGTCCAGGCCTCCATGGCTTAGAGGCCATTTATAAAATTAAAATTTTTTACTTACTACAACGATCTGTATTTTACAATCTACATTTGTGACTTTTTATTTTTGTATGGAAATTATATAGCACTACTAACCATATAGAAATCTGTGTTTCAACCACGGTAGTAAATTATACGCCAAGAGGCCAAGAATCAAGTCACTGGGGAAGCCGGTGCCCACCCTGCCACCCCCGTAGACACGCCTATGGCACTAACAAAAAGTTTTAAAAAAACAAAAAATTTTATTTTTATAAACTGATAACTTAAATTGTATTTATATGTTATACAAATAATAAAAACGCTACGATATAGATAAATTTCTTCCCTATGCATTTGTATATTTTTGGTAATTCTACAATAAATACAGAGGTTTTTTTTTTTTTTGTAGTAAAGTTGTCCTGCGCAAAACAGTTATTGCTATATTTTATGTTTATAAGACGAAGACAACACATGCATACGGATGTAGCGGTATCCGGACAATTCCCCCCCCCCCGATTGTTTTTTGTGTAGTAGGACATTTCCCACCCAATATATTTTCGATGCGGACATTTCCCCTCCTCCCCTTTTTTTGAAGTTTATTATTAAATAAAATAATATTATTTATTGTTTAATAAGAAATTATTTTTTTTTTTAATAAAATATTATTTTTATATTAAATAATATTATTTCCTCCGTATTTATGGAATACATTAATGCTATAAAGAAAAACACAGGTAGAACAAATAATATAAGTGAAGGTTTCAATAATAAATTTAAAACTTTGGTAGAAAACTCAGAATCCAAATATTTGGATGTTCATTGAAGCACTACAAAATATGAGCTTAGATATAAAAATAGAATCAGAAATTGAATGTTTTTTACAAAATATATCAATTTTATTTCGAAATTTTTAGACTATTATACTTATATAATTTATTTACGTTTTATTATACAATTTTTATTATATTTATGAAAAAAAAAATCTAATTTATAGTATAAATTTATAAAGTTAATTATAGTATAATTGATTATATTTATGAAAAAAAATAATATTTTATTCAAAAAAAAAAAAAAAAATTTCTTATTAAATAATAAATAATATTATATTATTCAATAATAAACTTAAGAAAAAAAATGGGGGGAAAATATCCGCATCGAAAATATATTGGGGCGGGGGAAATATCCTACTACGGCGCCAATAACAGTCGGGGGGAAAATTGTCCGCCATTCGGATTTAGCGTTCTCTTAAATTATAAAAAATAATAAAGTAATACTATAAAAAATTATAAAAATAATGAAGTGAAACTATGAAAATCTGTTTATTTAGTAGGTAACATGTCGTATTACCATTTTATACACATTATTTACAACCGGCTAGATCATGTATGGGCAACCTTTTTGATAAATATAATATATATTTATCTAAAAACGAGAAAAAATAATATTTATGTTATCGCTCATAACGGGAAATTGGAAACACGTGTTTCAGGCAAATTTGTCTTTGGTCTTAACGGGGCTTTATATTCCAAAGAAAATTTGTATAAGACTTATAGTCTATAGGTCTACACTCTGCCCATGACTAATTCCTTACAGTGTCAATAACTTAGGAATTTTAACTATAATGAAAATAATAAAACGTACCTTCATATAATCCTAGTATTTGTGCATTGTATCCTAAATTCACAATATATAATACAAACACAGTTAAAAAACATTGTAGGCTTGTGTAACTTCTCATTATTAATAAAATAGTTTGAACATCTTATTTAAACAAAGAGCTTACTGATATTTAGGTTTTCAAAAAACCACTTAATGTATTTATGACAGATCTACAATTTGTTGAAGATTTTAAATTAGCTATATTATACAGTAGGTATACACAAACACACTGATTATAAGCCCCACTTTTCTATACTGGTTCTTGACCATGGAATGCAATATTATAACTTATACCTAACTCAAGAATATTTATATAGAGTAATCGAGGTCACATGCTCACATATTATAACAACAAATTAATAGTCAGTGGGTAGAAAAATTACGTTAATTTGCTTATCAACTGGTCACGACTGGATTTATTTTTATAGGTACATTTTGAAATGTCGGATAAACGAATGATGATATCCGTTATTTCGGTTTATCATTCAAACTGACAAAATAATTTCTATGTTTTAAATGATTAAAGTAGGTTTAAGTATAAAAATCAACAATTTAATCTGTGTGGTGAGTTACTAATAAATAATAATTTTTATTCATATTCTCAATAATGAGCGTGGATCTTTTATATATATATTTTAAAATAAAACTTGGATTTGAGAACCATTTAGTAACCAATTACCATTACTTAGAAGGCCTTGCCTAAATATTTATAATTTCGTAATAATCATTTATCATCAACACGATAATTACTGCGAAAAATACGTCATAACTTATAAGTTAAAATATTGCACTCTTAATAGATCAAGTTATTGGCAACATTTAAAATATCGAAAACTGTCTACTATAATAATAGATATCTATTTACTATTTAACTATAAGATATTAACATAATATTATGTATAGTAACATTATTATGTTGTTATTACACGTCTTTTATGATCAACAGGTTTCGCACATAAAAATAAAAAATTATTACGGAAATAGTTATATAAAAGTAAGCAATCTAATTATACACAAGTCTAAATGCAATGTATATTTAATTTGACTGTTTAATTTGTAGATAGTTTATTCATGAAACAGATTCATAAGTGGCAATTTAAAAGATTATTTGGTACCAATGATAATTGTTTTTAAATAAAACTTGTTAAGATTTAAGTTTTTGAGCTGAGCAATGACTCCATCGATTTTACATAATAATGTGTTTCTTTTAGAATCTGAGCGAATAGGACAATAGATAAATCCACTTATTGATTTTTCAATGATAATATAGGTATTGTGTTTTTATTTTGTCTGAATCACTACATTTTTGAAAAGTATAAATGCGGAATTTATACGATACATACAAGTATCAAGTGATTTAAACGCGAAAATTTCCATTTTTCGACAATGGGTCACATCCAGGGTCCCAGGGATATCCCGAACAACAATTCATCGGGGAAGAGAACCATCTCAGTAGGTACCTACTCATACTTTACCTATCAGTAAGCATTATAATAAAATCTGTAACAGATATTTACTTTGTTTTTTTGACAATTTTATATAGTAATAATACATTAATACAACTTCGACAAAAAAATGGAACCAACGTTGATGGATCAACCGCCCTATACCCTGCTGTAAGCAATATAATATTTTAATGGTATTATAATTTTTATATTAACACAAGTTATTGTTTTTTTTTTTTATAGTAAACACTTATGACTCATTATTTCAGAAGGTATGGTTATGAGCTAATAATATTAGTGTAATATAAAATAATATAATAATAATATTACTTTTTAAATAATGAATGTTGTTATCGAGTGGTGTTCAAGTAAGACGTTTTTAGTGTTCTATTATTTTAAGAACTTACACGACTTACCTAAATTAAATAACAATTAACGGATTAACCATTAACGAATTAACTTATTAACAAAGGACAATAAATTACTATCGATTGCACCGTACAATTGTACGAACGCCATACACCCCCTCCGATGTACGTAAACGTAATTTTGTGTATATGCGTACGCCCCTGAAATGGATAATCCCACTATCCATTACAGATTTTTTCCCACACAAAGTCTTCAAGAACAATTCACTTGTTTTCTACACCGGAGTTAGGTGGTTGTCGCGAGAAAAAGTTTTAACACGGATTTTTGAGTGGCGAAATGAATTAAAAATATTTTTTGAAGACCGAAACAGCACATTTTCAATTTTTTCTAAAATAATGAAACAATACCTTTTTGGCTTTGAGAGATATATACTTTTACATTTGAATAACTTGAATATAAGTTTACAAGTCCGCGAAATGAACATTCTAGTATTGTCAGATAAAGTTAATGCTTTTATCAAAAAACTTTGTACTTAAATCATTCCCCTTTAAAAACAAAATTTTGATGCACATTGATCTAACATCAAACCACTAACCAGCGTCCAGTAGTGAGAAAAATATATTGTTGAACTTTATGTTTCGTATTTGTTTCAACAATACGTCTGTATAAACTAGACGCAAATATACGTATATGGTTTTATATGCTTAACTGCTCAATGATCGATGCAATAACTAAGTATTATTAGTATTAATGCGACAAAACATATTTCATATATTCTATGATAATAGGTACTCTTAAGAGGACGCTACACGGACATTTGTTGTCTCCGTCATATAAGTGCGTAACATAGCATAGCAGCGGTATATCACGTTTAACTTACTAATGATTTATGAGAATTTTAAGATGTACAAACAATTAACAATTTTAAAATACTCATAATTATTGACTTAAAAATTAAAATGGAATAAAAAATGTATGAGATGCTTTACCTTTAAATTTTATAAGAAGCAAATTAACTTTAACTTTTCAACTATAACGGAGCTAAACGTGATCTGTTGATCGTAAAATTTGCTTTATTACGCATTTTTAAGAAAACGGTGACTACAAAATAAATGTCCGTGTAGCGTTCTTTTCAGTGTTATTTATACTTTTTTGACTTTCAATTTAAATGTATTCTTGACTTATTATTGTAATAAATGATTATACTTATTAGTAATTAATATTTATAGTTTATTTTATACTCTGCAGGTTATTATTTTTTATTGGTACACATCTGGCATTGTCATTTGTTATTATTATATAAGGCATACCTCTTTATTATTTCTATAAATGTCCATCTTTTTTCAATCAATAATCTGTCGAAACACGAAAATTATTTATAATTTATTAATGGCTAATAACGTAATTTCATAATGACTTTTTAATTTTTTATAATTAATTTTTTTTTTTTTTATTAAGAAAGACAATTTACAATCTGTACACAATAATTACAATAAGAAAATAAGATAGAAACAGAATAAAGTAGCATGAATGACGTATTGACGTGATGAGGAAGAAACCCAATGGTAACATCTCCTTTACTAATTTAATAGGTCTCTACACCATTTTCCCTTTAGTCTGCGTGGTGGGTTTTTTGGGAGGGTGAGGGAGGACATGTGTGATATTAAAGTATTGTGATGAGTGCTTAAATTTTGGTGGAAACGTTTATACATTGTTTTGGCTAGTTCAGTGGTAGTTAATATTTTTAAGTCATTGTGTAAGGTAGAGTTTGAAACGTACCAGGGGGCTTTGGTTACTAACCTTAACGCTATTGATTGAAAAGCCTGAATTGGCCTGATGTTCTAGGGCTTGGCTGGGCCCCAGATTGCTATTCCATAAGACCAGACTGGTATTATGATTGACTTATATATAATAAGTTTGTTTTGGAGTGTTCCTTTTTAAGGTTCCTTATCTTTAACCGACAAACGGACAAACCTCGACTTCAGCTATAAAGAATAGATCATGATAGTTGATATTTATTATTTAGTATTATTTACTATCCGACATGCACCTGTCCTATTACCAACAACAAAGAATATAATGAAAATATCAACAATAATAATAAAGATAAAAAAAATTATTGTTCTAAAACCGTTCTGCAAGGTGTAGTTATCTGAGATCTGAGTTATCAGTAGTCCGATCAGCCCTTCCAAGTGATAAAGGAAATTGATATAATATTTTTAGCCTAGTGCGTACAGTTAACACCATATAACTTACTCTAAAGTCTAAAGTACTAAACAGAAAGTTTATTTACGAAATAAGTCATTACCCTTTACACTTTGGGCATTATCGTTTTTTCTTTTTTCGTATTCCCTCGCATTTCGAGTTCGGTTTCCGAGACGAAGATACGAAGTCCTAATAAATTTTTAGTTAACGATTTTTCAACTTAACTCGGTTTGACGAAGATGGGTCTTAACTGATTCTCGTGATTTACAACAGTTCATCATCGACAGTGTATAGGTACATATTTTATTTCGATATGGTGAAAAACTTATGGGTGTGTTCTACATCCTCGTTCCCCTAAGCTACTACAAGTGATAGGTGATATTTTTGCTTTAAGATTAAGCTGGTAAAGGAGTAAGTAAATAATATTGTATGTCGTATCACTACTGTATTCATATATTATGATTATTATGATTTTATAATTGATTATTTTTTTTCATTAGATATTTGGATTATGAAATAATACGATTACATAATATTAATATATTAATATATTATTACATATTACTATTAATTTAATTAATTTGTTTGATTGGTGTGTAGCGTACAACATACATTGCTAAAATATGTTTTTATTTATACAATTACCTACTTGAGTATTAACAATTTCTTTTGGCATACAAATAGATTTGCTGTGATTTAAAAAAGGATTTTTCCAAAATTGATAAACTAATAATCTGCTTAAAAAAATATTATATTCAGTACAATTTTAATCTCATCTATTATATTTAAATTGTTTATAAATTATAAATAAATAATGTATAATACTTATAATATATTGTCTACCATATACATATACCTAGTCATAATGTGGTAATAAATAACAATAATTCTACAAATTAACTCTTTTCTATTATTGATTAATTTTTCTATAACACAAAAGAATTAACTAAAATTAATAATTTTTATTTTGTATTGCAGTATAATATTTTTGAGTTGTGTTAACTTCTTTGAAAAGCCATACAAATTAAATATCATTAGCATAATATGCCTAAATAACCTACATACTAAATATTGTTTAAAGATAATCAAATCATTTATTGACTATTGTAGCTTGTATGAATGGCTTACTTATGTTAAGAAATAAGTTATGTATTTAAGAGGATGTCAGCGTGATATTTGTTTTTTTTCTCAGACTCACGCGCTTCATAGATTAACGCCGTCACCTAAAATGATTTTTATGATTTTTGAGTAACCTTAGAGTAAAATTACATTACAAAAGTAAGAGGACGCCACACCCGCATGTGTTGTCTTCGTCTTTCAAGTGCGTAACATGGCAAATTTTATGCTCAGCAGTTCCAATTTAGCTCTGTTAGTTTACAACTTAGAGTAAATTGACCTCTTATAAGAATTAAAGGTAACATTACTATCTAGGTTTTCACAGAGGCTTTTTATTATATTTCAATTTTGAAGCGAGTTATGAGTATTTTAAGATATACAAGTAATTCACAGTTTTAAAAATACTCATAAGTTGCTTCAAAATTGAAATATAATAAAAAGCCTCTGTGAAAACCTAGATAATAATGTTACCTTTAATTCTTATAAGAGGTCAATTTACTCTAAGTTGTAAACTAACGGAGCTAAATTGGAACTGCTGAGCATAAAATTTGCCATGTTACGCACTTGAAAGACGAAGACAACACATGCAGGTGTGGCGTCCTCGTAAGGACAATATTTTTGAGGGTATGACATATCGATTTTATATTTTATTTGACTTTGGCTTCAACTTTCAAAATAAAAATTTTTTTTTAATTGTTATGAGACACATCAACATGTCATTTCCTCAAATATATTATTCTCTATCGATATTGTAATGAGTAATTTTACTTTTACATTAGATTATTCAAATCCATAAAAAATATATTCTGCATAAATGCATTTTGTCTAAGTTGCACATGGGTTAGAGGAAAAAACAGTGTGCGCTGACATCCTCTTATAGAAAGTCTCTTGGGTTGACTTGTATTTTTGTATCTTTATATGCATTATTTACTGGAATAAAACTGTTGTTATAACTTCTAATGTTCGGTTTATAGAAGGAAGTTAAAAATTAAATTAAATTAATTGGATTATCCATAGGCTAAGATTTGATTGCATTTTAGGGAAATTGTAAATCTTTCTCTACTAATTAAGAAGTCTTTGATAAATGTTCAATAATTTTGAAAAGTTTTCAATATTATTTATTGTATTTTTGTATTTTTTTGTGGGGAGGGCTGAGTTCCCAAGCACCTCACAATCTTCGTCTGTTATCTCTAAAAAGTAAGTTTTTTGTCATTATTTTTCATCAAAAGATTGTTACATCAAGTATAATTTAATTTTAGTACAGAGGGAAGGAAAGGCATTATTAATTTAGTGAAAAATTTGAAATATTGTTGAATTTTATTTGTGGTGGAAATAATAACAATACTCTATAATTAAAGAAAATATATCTATACTACTGTCGTAAGTAAAATCGCCGTAAATCTCAAAAAAATTAAAAATTAGGTAAAAACAGATAAATAATTGTAAAATTCGGTTCATGTATATAAATATGCTGTAAACGTATATTATACATATAATAATAAATAATTAATAAACGTATAATGCAAGTAATAATAAAATTACTAAAAAACCGTAAATTGTATTATCCAATCTATACAAAAACACATTTTTCTCAAAATTGTTCTATGGTGACTTACGGCGTTTTCGCTTACAATGGCAGTATAGTGGTTTAATTTCTCTGTGTCCTATGACATAAAAGTAAATATTTGAGTATCTAAACAACAATGCCACATGCATGATTAATGATTGTTATACCAAAAACTTAAAACAGAAATGTATGAGAATGTAACCTTATTAAGAAATTTAATATTAAAATAATTGCAGATCACAATACTTCAGCATTCAAATATCTCATAATATTTTTAGAAATCTTGTATTTTACTCAGAATTTTTTAAACAATTTTACTTGAATATTTATTTCCTTATTAACTATGTAGCCAGTAGTGTATTTACGTTGGACGATTTAGTTTATATAAGTATCACCTTCAAAGGCTTTTTTCCATTTTTATTCAATTTCAGTATGTTTTTGTTCTAAGTTCAGTGTTCACTTTTATATTCTTAGATGTCATGTATATTCAGCCATTCTATTTATTATATTTCATTAGAATACAAAGTTCGCCTCACTATAATTTATGTTATTATCACTAAGTTAGGTAAATTTTATTTTTTTCAACTTAGATTGAATATACTAAGTGGTTTAGCAATTCTTAGTACCTATCCATCATGATTTCCATGTGGATATAGAAAAAGTGCTAGATAAAATAGCCCTGAAACCCTAAAGAATTATTTTGAAATATAAAAAATGAAATATCTTGTATTTTTTTTCTCATTGTAAATGTCAATTATAGTTATACTAGTAGCTTATAATAAAAAATAAAAATTAAATAAAGAATTTAAAAATGAAAAATTGTAAGACAAGTACCAAATGGTATGTTTAAACCATTAAATATTTCATGTTAAAACAATACTATATAATTGCACCTTACATAAATACATAAATGTAAAAAAAAAAGAATAAAGGAACGCAGGGAAACTGCTCACTAAACCTACATCTAATGTACCAATTTTTTTTTCTTTTATCACCCTCCAGAAGGTTATTGTAAATAACACAATACAGTTACTCATATTGTTTTGCTTTACATTTGTAATATTACTTTGATTTTATTACGATTAGTATAGATCATGTTAGAATAATTTATAATGAACCCAATGGCTTATGTCGCGGAGGGTACATTTCATTTAATAAAAAAGAAAATTTCTAATGATCTAATGTTCTAACTTGTAAAACAGCATTATATTATTTGAACTTTGAAGTTTCCATAAAATCTTTGATATTTATTGCCATATTCGTTGCTTAAGAGGACACTACACCCGGATACGTTGTCTTCGTCTTACAAACCCATAACATAGCAAATTGTATGCTCAGCAGATCACGTATAGCTCCGTCAGTATAAAATTAAGAGTAAATTGACCTCTTACAAAAATTAAAGGTAACATTATTATTGAGGGCATCTCGTAGGCTTTTTATTATATTTTAATTTTAAAGGGAGTTATGTGTATTTTAAGATATACAAACAATTTGCAATTTTAAAATACACATAACTCCCTTTAAAATATAATAAAAAGCCTACGAGATGCCCTCGATAATAATGTTACCTTTAATTTTTGTAAGAGGTCAATTTACTCTAAATTTTATACTGACGGAGCTATACGTGATCTGCTGAGCATACAATTTGCTATGTTATGTGTTTGTAAGACGAAGACAACGTATCCGGGTGTAGTGTCCTCTTAAGTATGATGTAGTGATATATATATATATATATATATATATAATACACTTTATAAACAAACTATCTGTTTATATGAATATTAAAAACATATGTTATTTTATTATATTTTGTTTTTGTACTTTGTTTCAATTAGGTTCTATATATTAAGATAATTATGGTGAATAAAGTTTCTATTTCCAATTGGGATGCAGATCCTGAAATTGGTGAACATGTGGTCAGATATTCAGGTTTATATTTTTAAGAAATAAATTAATACATATCAATAATTATATGGATAACTATAATATTATATAATAACTTAATTATATTATATCATAGGTACTAACATAAAATAAAAAAATAAATATTGTTATTCTTTAATCCTCACTGTTATAATAAATACCTAATTGATATTTAGTTGATATTAGGGTTAGGTAACTAATTAATTATAATCAGGTCTATACAAATATTAAATTTAATTAAGTGATTAAAATGATTCAACCTATCATTTTCATCAGATTAAAAAATAATTACTAATAAAAAATGGGTAAAATATTAATATTGGCAATTTTTAACTTTTGAATTGTTTGCTATTACTGATATTGGCTATTCACAAAAATGTTCGTAATTTATTTTTTATTTTCAATCTATTGTCAATAGAAAAGTGACTATTCTTAATAAGATCTAAAATTGATTATTGCTTTAAAAAAATAAAAATAAAAATATTCAATTCCTTTTGCTATTCTTGTACAAATAATTTAAAAGTAAATAATAGCAAATACTAATAAGTAGGGCTCGGATATAAATGCTTTCTCAAAAAAAGCATTTATAACTTAAAAACTTCAAAAAAATATTAAAAAATATGACATAATGAATTATGTAAGGTACCATACATAATTAAGTTTTCATTTATCCAGATGACAATCTTGATTAATATATTTATTTTGTAGCATATGTAAAAAAATCTAGATCATCACCTGAGAAAAGGCCATTTTTGCCGTATGGTAAGAATATATTATTTATAAACAATTTTGTTCAGCTTTTCATTATTCTATTATTTATTTATTTATTTATTTTATAAGGCGTTGGACCAATTGTTGACTGCGAAATAGATGATGATACTGGAAAACCTGATTATTTAAGTAAGAATATATTGTAAAAATACAAATATATTAAATAAACTTTAGATCTTATACAACAAAACTATTTTAGTTATTTGCTATGTCCAACATAACTTACCATTTATTAGATATTTTATAATGATTGTAGACGTAACGCATGCACAATAATGCGTTACTCTCTAATATGAAATGGGTGGTAGGGGGTTATGTTGGACAAAGCTCAGTATATGAGCAATACACGCTTAGCTCCATCACCTCCATCCATTGTATATAATCTAAGAAATAAACTACCTATTAATAAAATATTTTTTTTTATATAATTTAAGGTTATAGTATAATACCAAAAGAGAATAAAGAAACAATAACAAAAGGTAATTTAATACATAACTTCAAATGACAATAAACATAATTAAGTGGAATATATTTTTAATTACCTATCAAAATACTTTTTAATATTAATCAATTTTATGTGATTTTTTATCATTATAGAACAATCAAAAGAATTAAAACAAACCAAAAAAAAACCAAATTCAGAAATATCTCTTGATCATGTGTAAGAATTGTATCAATAAATTTATTTTATTTAATTGCCATTAAATATATATAATATAAATAATCATAATTTGTATTTTAATTTTTGTGTAGTTATAAAGTAATACGTGAATTAAAACTCCCAACATTTCAAAGGATTATAAAACAAAATAAGTTTGAATTAATACGAATAGCAAAACGTCGTCCAGATCGGGTAAATTTTATAATTTTTATGGTATATAAATTTGATTAAGAGAAAATTGTACCCGCATAATATGTTGTCTCCATCTTACTAACGCATAACATGTCAGTGTATCAGAAGTTTAAATTTTGTGTTATTAGCTTGAATATTAGTTATTTGTCCTATTATAATATTTAAATTCAAGTCAATCATCTGTGGTTTCTTGTTGGTTTTTATTATATTTTAATTTTTAAGTGAATTATGATATTGATATTTTACATAACTCACTAAAAAATAAAATATGAAAAACCCACAAGAGAATATAGTTAATGCCATTACATTTAAGTTTGATATTCGGTTAATTCACTTTAATATTTGTGCTAACAACACAGTTGAAACTGTTGGACGTACATTTTGATATATTATGTGTTCGTAACACAGAGACAACACATGCAGGTACAACATCTTAAAATTTAGGATCTTGCTAACTGAACCCTATATTTTACATTTATTTATTCTATCAGCATACTGGTACATCACTAACAACTTTTTTTATAAATATTGTTACATACATTTCATTAGTCTACAAATTTATTAAAATCAAATTATATATCTTCTATACTGTAATCTTTTTTTTAAATTGTTACCATACACATAAATTGATCAAGAGACATACACTAAAAACAAAATATAAATTAGGTAAATAGTTAGAATGGATTTAGGGGGATCGCAAACATTACATTTTTAAAGAGTTCAATATGGACAATTGGACAATATGTGTACTATATAAGCTGTGTAATTGCTTGTGTAGTAAATTATCATTAGTATGGGTGCATCATCTGTTATGATTTCTAAACTTTTGTGTAGAAATGTACAAGTCACATCCATACTATTGTGATTTTTTTTATACTGAAAGTATGTACTTTTTCTGTATTATATTTTTATATTTTCGGATAAAACTTGAAAACATTTGAGTTTTTTACTAATTTTAGTTTGAACAACTTTCCCATTTTGTAAATTTATTTATTTTTATTGTAATGGTTTACATTTTTGAATCGTTTATAGCTTTTAACTTTTAAGTTAGTTAATTAAAGAAATTCAATTTTGAGATTCTAAAAAATTAGAAGCCCACCTTTAGTTATGTTAAGTACTGTTTTCAGAAATTGTGATACCCATGTATTCTAAAAGCCAATCAATTGTTATAGATAAAAATTTACTTTGGTATTTCTATTCCTTAATTAAAACTAATTATGAATATTCAAAGTGAGCTCAAAGCCTTTTCATTCATAATCCTATAATTTTTAATTTGGGTCCATTATAATTATAATTACTTTAAATGTTTTATTTTTATTTTTAGTATCATATATATGTAGCTAAACTTTTGTTAAGAACAATATTTAATCCCGTTCAGAAAGTTTGGATATATTCTCAAATAAGGGAAGTATTAAATATCCCTCCTCATGAATTTGCAGTGAGTAAATTTATATGAAATTTATATTGATATTATTAACCCTTTGACTACTGCATTAAAATATGATTGTACATGGCTCTACTGCATCAAATTCACTCTTTCGGTTATTTGTTTTTTGATTGGAGGTTTCCTCTGTAAATAAAAAGAAAGCATAAATTTGACAATAGTAGTCAAAGGGTTGATTACATAATCACTAATGATATACTTTTTAATTTGTTTTATTTAGAGCGTTAAATATGTATACACTGTATTAGCACCAGAAGTAGCATTAATGGTTTTAAAAAATAAATTTAAATGCTTTGCTAAAATATGTGATGAAAATCAATTGAACGCTTTGTCACTTTTAAATAGTACATTTTTTGATGACAGATTTGAAAAAGATTTACACTGTCGTACTTAAGAAAATTGTGTCTATAAATAATGTACTATAAATTGTTTGTATCTATTGTATGTTTTTTTCTTATCATCTAAGCAAATGATATGTAATTAGTGGGTGTTAACATATTTTTATAAAAGTATACCAAATTCTAATTTTGATTTTAAGTAGTAAAGTATATGGATTTTTATTAGAAATTCTCAGAAATCATATTTGACTAGGTAATTTAGTGTGAAGATTTATCATTGAGAAATGATTAATTTTAAAGACAAGTATATTGATATCCTTGGAATATGTTTATATTAATAAATGTGATAATAATATTTATATTAAATAATAAGTTTTGAATTGTTATTTTTAATTATAATTTATTATTCCTGAGTAAAAAATAGATAACCTAATATTTTTTGGTTTTAATGTTCTAAAATCCTTAATCAATCAAAAATGTTTATTTAAAAATTACTTATGAGAAGGTAATGAATATTGAATATAAATAGGCTGTTCGGAAAAAGTTACGTATTTTTTTGAAAGTAGGTCCTAGTGTCCTGATATAGGCTGTTGGGATGCTTAATTGATCTTTTTTTTAAATATGTCCATTTTTATATTTACCTACAAAAAAAAATTACAATTCCAGTAATAGACACCAAAAATGCATCAAGTTCTATAGCGGTTTAGTTCAAATACCTATATTAATATATCTATGTTAGTACTTAGAAAGTCTATTTTTTCTAATAAAAGATGATATTATGGTATTCTATTAAAAATAAATGTTTTATTAAAGTAAATATGGATTAATCATGCATAAGTGTATAATTAATCATGTATATAAGTATTTTATATCCGGTCACTCAAAATATACATATTTTAAAATTTATTGGAATATACACAAATTGTAGTGTTATTTACAATAAACACATATGCATAATTTATTACACAATTTATACAAAGACAGTGGAAGTCCTGAAGATATATAGGAGATATGAGAGAAGTCACCCAGCAGTAATGCTCAAAACCCTAGATATAAATATTTATAGAATGCCCTACTTTTGGTATTCTATAATTATATACCTACATTATTTTATTTTATTTTATTAAAATATTTATTATATTTTTAATTATGTCTTATCAATTTGTAGAATACCTATGATTTCTATTTTTAATAAACTTAATTAAATTACACCATGCTGTATAAATTTTTTTTATGTTAATATTGGTTGGTCAATGATTTTTTTTTTTAATTTTAATACCAAGGTTTCATATTTTGTTCTCTGTTTAAAAAAAAATATAAAAGTCTTACTGTACTTATAGATGAGTTAGTTTAATTGATTTTAATAAACATGTACAAACCAATCTAAAAATTAAAATCTTATAATACTGTTATTATTTTTGTAACATTCCTTAATCAACTGATGTTTTCTTATTTCCCCGCCATATTTACGCAATAGTTGTGCTTATATTATGTGTTTTAGATTTTTGAGTTTAGTATGAACTACTTACAAGGAACCTTGAACAAAATTTTTAACTAAAGCTATACAAATTGAAAATGTTATAAATGTTTCACTGAAATTGTTGTTTTGACTAATTTTGTAAAAATGTAATCTTCTAACTTTTGTAAAACAAACATGTTAAAGTATATTTTTTAAACTAATTACTAATGTGGAAATGTATATTACACTTTCTAGCTTTTTAACCGAGGATACATTTATTATCAACCTTTAAGGGAAAAATTCAAAAATATTTTTAAAATTATGTATAGAAAAAGTAGTATAAACAATAAACGTTTTATGAAAATGTCATGTATTAGTTTATTCGTTTTGTGATTTACTGCAAAATAATAAGATTGGTTTTGTCAAAAACTAGTTTCAGGTAAAAATTCCAGTTTTTTTTTCATCCTAATTATGAAAATTGATTACTACCTACTAAATACACTTTGATACTAAAAAAGATTTAGTTGTTGAATAACGAATAACAATCCATTTTTACTGTTTCTAAATGTGGATCAAAGCCTTCGACACAAAAAAATTTAAAAATCCTGTTCGTTTTGCTATACATATACCTGAATTACTATGTAGCTGGTTAATTATAGTTCTTCGGAATTCTGATTGTATAGGTACACTTTATTTTTTCAGTTTTACCGATCTTTTCAATCAACTCAACAGCTTAAACAATTTGGTTAAAAAAATACGAACCATACAGACACAATGCCGATTGCCAATACAATAATATAATGTATAATTCATAGGGACTTATTTTGAAATATGTTATCAATTTACTTATCAATAAGCATTGTTAAATGTTTTTACGAAAAACACATACGTAAATAATTTATTGAAATTGCATGTTTATTTAATCTTATAGGTAAATCGAAAATCTAAATTATTAAATATAATTATAATTGGTCTTGTAAGTATTAACAGTATTTACCTATAGGTAGGTCTATATAATGTTATTAAAGAAAACAGATTTGAAAGTGGACAAATTAGTATGGGTGACTGCAGGGATTTATTTCGATTTTGGTTTCATCTTCACTAACATCTCCAATAACGTGGTCATCCGTTCTTTCAGCTAAGTAAAAAACAATAATACATAAGTCTATGTCTAAAATCAAATTAATATACCTATTCAGAGGCATACTTGATGTTCTTATACTTACTGCTGGCGATTCCTTAAAAGCACATATAGCAAATTGCTCGGCGAGATCGCATTTCTCCACCCCTTTGACTTCATAAACAAAAACATGATGTAAGTAGGTATTTATATTTTAAAGATTTGATGTATTCAAAAATATTAATTAATCATAAGTATAAACTATAAAGTAGGTTGAACTATTCGGATACCGAAACGAACTCTAGTAATAATGTTCGGTTCGAAATTCGAACTTGGTATGAAAAAATTTTGAATCGAACTATCGAGCATCCTTTTACTATTCGAAAATTGAATTTGAAATATTCGCGATTCCCGCATGTGTTTTCTCCGTCTTACAAGTCCGTAGCATTGTAATTGTACGCTCTGTAGAACTGGGCAAGTGTAGCTCTCGTAAGCCGCGAGTTGTGAATATTTTAGATATAAACAATTTACAATTTTAAAATATTCATAACTCGTATTAAAATTAAAATTAAATAAAAAGTCTATGAGAAGTCCTAGTAATAATCATGCCTTTAAATTTTATTAGAGGTCAATTTTTCTGTCTAAATTTTAAATTAACAGAACTACCTTTCTTTTGCTGAACGTACAATTGAAACGTTACGCACTTGTAAGACTAAGACAACCCATGTAGGTATCACTTCCTCTTAGCTTAACAATATTTAAAATTAATTTTCTCTACTTTATAGAAATTAAAATTTAAGTATCACATCACAATAGTATTCAACTATTAAAGTATTAAATATTAATTATTATTACTATATTAGGTAGGTACATATTATGATAAAATAAAATAAAATGGTGAGTTCGAATTTTAGTTCGATAAATAATTTTAGTATTTTGGTTCGATTCGAGTTCGCAATACTTTGACAATGTTCAGTTTGAGTTTGGTTCGACGACTTAAAATAAGGTTCGACCTATCACTAGTATAAAATATTCAATAATAATCAATATTAGGTAGTAACAAAATATAGAAACTTACCATTCTGGCATTTATCATAAATATGTTGCATTTGACTTTTAATGCCTGAATTATTAACACGGTTCACATATTCAAGGAACTTCGCAGGTTCTGGTTGTCCCGAAGCATTTATCTATTGTAGAACAATAATTGCATTATTATTGATAATACATAATATCTATATACCTATTGAGTGAACGACTATAGGTATGCTATTAAAAATATTATGTAGGCTTTATGGTATTTCGACATTTTGTATGTTTTTATGTAGATATAGGTACCCAGAGGCAGTTTGAATGTATTGTACCTAGTGGTACACCCACTAACCCCCCACCACCCCCACCACCACCACCACTACCATCATAATAGAAATTACAAATAAATATTTTTTAATAAGTTTATAGTTTATATGTATAATTATAAGGCCCTTATATTCTTAACTCGACGCTTTTAACAGTTTCAGCCACGATTATCATTTATCATATGTCATTGATTAGGTACTTTATTCCTTTTTTCATTTGTTGAACATTAAAATTAAACATTGCGGTCAGCACATGCTCAACCAAGGTCCAAGACCATCCACCCCCCTAACATTGGTGGTTGATAGGTGTAGGTAGATTGTACCATACTAATTATTGAGTATTTATCAATTTATCGATCTTGAACTTTGAAAGTCTTAAGGGGATTTGTCCTAATAAAAGTTTATAAGATATAGTTTAGTTTCCTTAAATATAGAAATAATAAGATAATTTACCCCCTCTAACTATTAATAATTTTATATGGACTATATATTACGCACTTAAGCCTACATTTTTAATTATACAACATTTTAACTTTTGAAAGAAACTGAAAAAGTAAGAGGATTTGTAAACTTGAATTCCTACAAATTTGTATTAACTATATAATTGAGTGTATAAATTTCCGAGTTTGGTATAGGTAACTGCCAGCTGGTACTTTGGTTTAATATGCATGTATTGCCCGCAATGAAACTGAAACATCCTCATTGGTCAACTTTTATTAATTCAACAATAAAAAAATAACTCCAAATTTTTGCTTATGAGGGTAGTCATAGGATTTTTTTTAACCGTAAAATTATAAAACAATTTTAAACATCTTACCATTCCAAGATCTTCTCCGACACACGCCATGTGGCACTATAAAAAGTATAAATAAATAAATACATTAATACCTATATTAATATATTATTATATTAAAAATAGGTAAAATAATATGAATAGATATTTAATTATAATACGTACTGTACATTGCTTATATTTAGCTTGAGTTATATCATATTTAGTTGTTATCATTTCACCGCACGTGCCTAAAATATGGATTATTATTATAATTTAATTAGTAGGCATAGTAAAAATGTCAGTGACTTGGTGAGGCGTGGTCGTACGCTCAATCTACGGAAACGCATTGAGCGTACGTACCGATCGTAGTCGTCAGCTCCCGGATGGATGACCACCGGGGAATTTTAGCAACATATCCTTGCCACACATACACAAATACCTGTTAAAAATCTACCAACTTAAAAAAATACAAAATAACCCCTACCGTAGGGTGGTACTACACTCAATAGCCTGTTTTCACGGGTCCCCCTAATAAAAAAATTAAAAAATTCCAAATATCATAATTCATAACAATAGAATACCTTAATTATATTGGAATTGGATAAACTGTGTACAATAATGTTATATAATTCATAATAATTACAAACAAAATAAACTTGGGTATAACCAATTTTTAAATTAATATTAAGTATCCGTACGACCGTACATACCAAATTACACCAGTTAACCTAACCTAACCTAACTTATTCGAAAATTCTTCAACTTTATTAGGTACTTTGTATTTACTATTCATCTAATATTTTCGATTTCGTGTTGAAAATGTTCAACAAATCCTTCTGAAACCAACTTTTTTTACTAACGGCGATGGCCTTTTTTATATCCCTGGAGTTGTGGCCGGTGAGTAAGCAAATATGGTTGATAGGTACTATAGGCTGATAATAACCCACGTCTATTCTAAGTTTTTATTGAAGACCATTCCATTTCTTGAAAGTGACGATATCTTTGTCCCGTGTCCTAATACAGGGTGAAAGGACCGTCGCCGTATTTTATTTTGAAGAGGAAACATGATAATCGCTATCACTTCCAATTGTTACGTTCGATGTTACAAGATTTTCTGCAGTAACACCTGATCGAATTATTGATTTACGTAGCTGGAGGCATGACTATGATTATAATAAGACAAGTTATGGGTTTGTATCTCCGAGAAGTGACGTGGTGTGACCTTCATGCAAGTACATCTAATTTGATTATGTTGTGCTATTTTTTCTAAAATATTACTTTAAAAATAAGTTTCTCAAATATTGTGCATTGCCACTAGTAAGACCACAAAATACTCTAATGATTGAATTTTGAATCGCTGAAGAAATTGCAGCGATAACTTGACTAGGCATTACCGATCCATCGAAATGTAGATATATCGAAAATCTTGTAACGAAAACTTCAGAGTGCTTTCATAAATACATTGCTGTCATCTTGTTGATATAATTTTCAATATTCAAATAATGATGAAAATATGTGATAACCTATTACAGTAGTCACTCGATAATTCGAAGAACTCCATAAATCGAACTAAAAGTCCCCTGAGAAAACCTCTATAATTAGAAAAAAATACATGTATTCCGGTCCCCTCGATAATTTGAAATGTCTGTCGGTGAAGTTACCTAACCTAACCTCTATAATTCGAATTTCTTTTAACACAGTTGTATCTTATATGTAAGTTCATGTGTAAAAGATTATGTACATTTATTTAACGTGCTCGAAATGAAACTAATAACGACGGTGGTTAAATATTATCGAATCTTACCTATACCTAATCTACTCGTATAGGTGCATTTTAATCATATCATTTTACCAAAATAAACCTCTGCAATATGTAAACCTTTATTGAAATGTAATTAAACGTAATCAGTCGCAATATGGGTACCGTAAAGTACAAGTGTTTGTCGATAGCCGACAAAAAGAAAGTGATCGTGGCAGTTGAAGCAGGTTAAAAAAAAGGTGTTGCTCTACGTTTTGGTATCCCAGCTTCTAGGCTTTCAACAATACTTCAACAAACGGATCATCTTACAACATTAACACCTTATTCATCGCGGACCAGACAAAAAATGTGAGTAACCCCCCCACCATCTTATGGCTTGGTATACTTCAATATAATAATAAATTAATATCAATTAATAATTTTAGAATATCATAATATTAAGTATAATAAATAAATGTCAAAATAAACGTAATAATATATATGTATATACATACAATTTTTCATCTCTCTTTTATTCGAATTCATTTTTTTCCTCAATTATTCAAAAACCTCTATAAATCGAATGTTTAACTCGGTCCCTTGAATTTCGAATTATCGAGTGATTATGCTGTACTTTGAATATCATATACCGTTTTTCTCTAAGTTATAACTATTATGTATTGTTTATAGTTTCTCATAACTCGTCGATCAACATTATGTTATGAACATGCATATTTATATTTTATAATACATTTTAAATTTACTTTATTATTTAAATGTATAAACAATGAAGTTATCAGTATTTACTATTTTATAAGTAGGTGTATATTATATTGTAACTTGTCTACTGTATACAGGTGTAATTGTGGAAATGTGTAATTACTAATTAATTGAGTATTTTATCGTGAATGAAAGAAAGAAAATTTTATGTAGGTATTATTATTAATATTTAATAATGGTAATATGTAATAATTAATAGTGTTATATATTACCTATCTGTATACCTTTCTTAGTTTCGTAGATACACGATCATGTATTTTAGTATTTACGATCTAAGATTTGTTTGTGATGAATTTATATTATTTTGGTTAGGTTAAAAAATTACGGATTATAAATAACTATTTTAATGTACCTAATTGATAATATTGTAAATATGTAATAACATAACAAATTAATTTTAAATAATAATTACGTAACACAGATATGCTATTTACCCCAATCAGCATCCTTAAAACATTTAAACACCACGGTGAATAATTTTGACATTAATTCCTTATCCCCTGCATCTGCGTCATCAGCAGCCTGAAGTCAACAGAAATAAAAATTAATTAGCAGGCATGATGGATCCAAAAATATTTTATGGGAGCAGCAGGAGTGTGCATAACATATTAAATAAACTTGAGTTATCATATATTTTTTTAATCCTATAATGTTATTATATACATATTAATTATTATGCTATTAGTATATTTAGTATAGATAATAATTATTTAAAAAACAAATTTGTTAGGTAAACGTCAAGTGGGGGACTTTTCTCCCCCTACAACCTACTAATTAAACAGATTTATGTTTAGTTTAATGTACCACTATAAACAGTAAAACAATTTATATTAAACATTGTAAACTAATAATTATTTAATAACACATTGTTTTAGTACATAATACATTATTATTAATAGTTAATAAACACTATTTAAAGACCAAGATTTATTTATTGAGGTTTTTTTGATAATTCAAAAATTTTTTTTTCGGCGTCAAGGGTTATGTTTTTATGGACAAATGTAAAATGGTTACAGTTGGTACATTAAACTATAACATAAAAAATCTCTGATGAGGCTATCTCCATAATTCCCCCTACAAAAAAAATTATATCAGTGGTTCTTCGTCATTGAATAAGTCACTGGATGTGTAAAATTTGAATTCTATGAAATCATTGTAATATTGCACACAAACGAAAAATGATTTTGAATAATAGATTATAATTTTGAGATAGATTTTCATTTTTCATATATATATATTTTATATTACTATATTATATAACTTAATATTAATATTGTAGTTTCAATTAATTTTGGCCAAAATATTCCATGAAGTATATTATACAGGGTGATTTTTTTTATCATGAACCACTCATTATTTCAAAAAGTATCAATGTTTTTGAAAATATTTTTTTACAAAGTTTCATGTTGTTAAAAAAACAACGCTTTTATTAAAAAAATTATGTTTTTTAATATTTTTTATCCTTATAATTTTTTAAGTTTTTTACTTTTTTGAATGACAACCTAGAGTTTTAATTTCATATTCTAAAGCAGAATATCTTTCTAAGTATTTTGATACGTAAAAATCGAATTTTGGACGAGTAGTTTATGAGTTATAAGTATTTTAAGTTTAGACAAGCGGAGTAGTGGACAAACATTTTGCGGGGTAACCCCGTAACACGACACTCCACCATTCTAAACTTTAAAATAGTGGAAACTAATTTATATTTTAATATTTTTATGTTCCATAATTGTTTCTAGGTTTTTCAAAAAATAGCTCGGAAGCATGATAAAAACAGACTTTGCCAACGCGTGTTTTTGAAATTGCGTCTGTAAATAGTTAACCATATTTCTAAAGAAATGTTCTATAAAATTGTTATTAGAATTTAGTATTAGTAAGGCTCTTACTTCTACACGAATAATTTATATCAATTAGGCCAGTTTATATATAACAGACCTATTTATTTTAGTGGTAATAATTTTATATGTTGTTGATTAAAGTAATAGGTAGGCGTTCAAATATCAAACACAAAATAATAGGAATAACATTTTTTACTGATTTGAAATATAAAATAAGGCTAATTTTTAAGTGTAAAATAATCATAATATAGTAAATATAAATAATAGGTACCTATATTATGTCTTCATGTATATATATTATTAATATATTTTATTAAAGCAAAATATGATCTAATGGATAGTACTTGCCTTGTTGATTGAAAATAAACAACCGAAAACAACAAAAACTGATACCAATAATGTCTTTTTGATTATCATGTTGAGTTTGGCTGTAATAAATCTAGTATACCAAACAAATAAATTTATAGTGTTGCAATAAATTTGATTGTTCGAGGATTTTTTAAGTTATACTTTATAGTCTTTATACTTTTTAGATACTGGTTAGTAGGGAAAACTAAGCACCGTGTCTTATATATACCTTTATGACGATTGTTTTTACACATTTTTTTCTATATTACTTAATCTATTTAGACCTTGTAATTTTAACATCCGGTAATTATATGGTATAATGTATGTTCATACGGTAAAAAAATTTATAATATAATAACACAAGAATGATAAAATGTATTATGGTATATTATTTTTATTTATCTACTTTAAAAATCTCGATTTCAATCCCGAGGACGTGCAAAAATCATTCAACAACAATGGTTTGAACAATTTTTCTGAATTTATAATACTTAGTTTCAGATGCTAGTTTTGAAAATAATAATGGAAAAAAATGCTATATATCTATTAATACATATTCAATGTTAATCTCGATAGTAATAATCATAATATTATACTGCAGACTATATTATTATTGTTGTTGTTTAGCTTTTTATGACATACCTATATAGTTCTTAATTTTGTGTATGCAATACAGATATAATATAATAAGTATTTTATATACCATACCTATATCATACATTTCATATACTGTCATATCTTGAGACTAACAAATATATTTTTGACGGAACAACACAAGCGGGTGTAGCGTCTTCTTAGAGAACTTTTTTACTGCGTGTAAGCGCTTACATAAATAAAAATTGTTAAAAATTAATCTTATGAAATACGATTTTTTTATCAAGTTATGTAGGTATACTTATCAAGAACATCCATATATTGGAAAATCATCGAATACAATGCAAGGTCATTTAGATGAAATAATTTGTAATTTGTATTATCTAATAATTTGATCATATATACGGTATGGGATAATTAAAATGGTCACTGATATGGTTGTAATTTTATTGTTTAATATTTTCATTGTTTGTGCACTACCTATCCAGTTAGTGAATGTAATAAATAAAATTATATTAGGTACCTATCAACGCTCAGTTTTAAAGATTTTAAAGAATAGTTGAATAGCTTCAATTAATTAGTATAATAAGTCATAATATAAAATAGGTATTATTAACGAGTATCATATTTAAGGCATTAGGTACTATAGTTGTCCTAAAGATAAAATATATGATAAAAGTTCTATATTTTGAATTCCGGTCCGAGTTTTTTTTTAGTTCTGAATTCCGTCATAATTATTATTTTTCATATCTACAATCATACCTAAATAATAATATGCTCCACGTTCGATAATAACGATAGTCACCAATAATAATATAGATTAGATTAGGTTAAATTTTGTTTATTTCTACTGAATGTAAATATTATAAGATAATAAATATAATAAGATACAAATATTATACAGTATGATCACGATTTAAGGTAACACTAAATAGTAAATACCGCAGGAGAATGGCCTTGTATTGAAATGGGGTATTCGGGAGTACCTAAATACATATTTTCTGATAAATTTCAAATTTTTAACACTTTTGGTGTGCACATGTGCAATACGCCAATACATTACTATTATCAGTATAAATATTTTGTTATACATTTAAATATTTAATTAATACAATCGACGAAATATTATACTCTAAAAATAATGTTTGATTATTTCACACTTATTGTATTATTTATAGTGGTTATAAATGAAAATTTAATTAAACACGAATTATGTATAAATCTAACTTTTAGATTACTCTAACTTGGTAAGTTTTCTAAATAGAAAAAACTTTTGATAAAAAAAAAAAAATAATAAAAAAATAATGTATCTGAATATGTAGTAAAAAAATAGTGTTTCCATGAAAAAAAATTGAAGTTGTGTGCGCATCCGTACACCAAAAGTGTTATCAATTTGAAGTTTACCTGTAAATATGTATTTAAATACTCCCTATCACCTCCCGAAAACCCAATTTCAATACAAGGCCATCCATGTAATTTTCTTCGTTTTTTCAATATAATGTTGACAATTTAAATATTCAATTCAATGATATTTAGGCATAACACTTTCTAACTTACCATATCTTCTGCCTAGGGCCGTTCCTAGGCAAGGGCGAGCGGGGCCCACGCCCCGGGCCCCGCGCTTTGGGCTTCTCATTTAGGCCCTGCGCTCACACACATGAAAAATCCCAAGTTTTCTTTATTAAGTACAACAATTTACATAATATATTACATATTATTTAATTTGAAATTTTATTGATTAAATTAAATCAAAAACGAAAAAATTAAATAATATTAATAAAGTAAGCAAAACTCTGCAAAATGTAAAAATTTCAATTGACTTTGCTGTAAACAATTTGAAACGCCTGAAACAGTTTAAGTATCGTGAAAATGGATTTAATGAAGCAAAAGAAGAAGCTATTCATATTTGCAAACAAATTGATATAACACCAGAGTTTAAATCTAAAAGAAGAAGTTTAAAGAAACGAATGTTTAGTTATGAAAGCTCTCCTGTATTATGCTCAACAAATGAAGAAGAATGTTTTGTCAATGCTATTTTTTACCAATTTTAGATCAAGGAATTGTATCTATAAATCAACGATTCACCCAATTAGATCATTTTAACAATTATTTTGGATTTGTTTGATATTGGTAATCTATCGATGGCTGATTCAAATATATTGTTAAAAAGTTGCCATCATGATTAGGTATGTTACAAATAGGGTAAAACACGGACATTATTGGAGTGGAATTTTATGATGAACTTTGCCTTCTTTCAGAAATAATTGATAAAGGTACCTCACCTTTAAGAGTCTTACAAAAAATCCTTTTAACAGTGTTGGTGATGTTTATCCAAATGTTGCTATAGCAATAAGGATTGTGCTTACATACCAGTTACAACAGCAACAGCTGAAAGATCGTTTTCAAAATTAAAGTTGGTAAAAAATTAGGTACCTAAGAACACTAAGTCAAGAGAAAACTAAAAATTTAGCAATAATATCTATAGAACGTGAAATAGTAGATGAATTAGACTTGGATGATGTTATTTGCACATTTGCTGATCTCAAATCAAGAAAAGTTAATTTTTTAATATTATTTATTTTATTTTTTATTGGGAAAATGGCGCCCACTTTAATTTCATCACACCCTCATCATATTTCTCTAATCCGATAACTTTCACAAATTTTTCACATTTACAATGTTTATTTATAGTTTTGATAAATAACCATCGTCAACAAGTTAAATTTAAATAATACGTTGAAAACAAAAAAAATAATGTTAAAAATAAAAATTAACAAAACACACAAATAAGTTCATACAAAATAATTGATAAATAAAACAATAATTAATAAATATAAACGACTATTTCGTACACTTAGCTATATGATTTAAAAATTGTCCTAAATTAATCTCTTTATTCAAATAGATTTCACATTCATTATGTAATTTGTCTTGCAAACTATTTTGTTTTTTTGAACTTTTAGGCATTAAGGTATTATTTGTATTGTGTGTTCTTTCAATCTGCGTTGTCGCTTCATCTTGTTAGATACATTTAACTACTATTACTACTAACCAAAAATATGGATTATTTACAAGCTTATTCAAATAGCTATTACAACCTTCACAAACATTATTTGTTCTGTTGCCATAATTTAAAGTAATTTCATGCACATTCCAAAAGCGGGGACAAAATATTGGTCTCCAAGACTTCACACTAGGTAACATAAGTTTCGTCAAAATAATTTAGTAATGGTAACAATTGTACAGGTGTCGTTGTATATAAATAAACCATTATATCTATTCATTCTATTACTTCAATAAGGGGTAAAAATGCTAAAGCGTAAATCTTACCATAACTTACTCTAAAATCTAAGTTTGGGAAACTTTGACTATTGTGGATAGTACCAGTATTCCACGTTTATAAATACCGTACCAGTTTTCCGTTTACCGTTTGAACTTTGAACTACTTTAGATTTATATCAACTATCAAGCATTAAATCCAGTACCGGATCTACAAATTATACAACCCGAGGCACAACATAATATTAGCGCCCCTAAAAGTCATCAAATCATAAAAATGATGAGTTTAAAATTTGAAATTTGCGCCCCTCTATGATAAGCGCCCGGGGCATGGGCCCCGGATCGCCCCCCTCTAGATCTGGTACTGATTAAATCCACTGCAGGTGAATTGTCAATATCGGTCGAATTTTTTCAGAAAGCGAGGTACTTCAACACAAATTTGTCAAAATTCAAAATCAAGAATCATTTATTTAATTCTATTTTTTATATTTTTTCATTTTTCAATGATGAATTTGATGTTAAAGTGGATTTATTATAGTTTATAGATTTTATGAAAATAAGCTTGGAAACCGATAATTTAGCCCACGCACAGATGTATTGTACCAAAAACTTTTTTTTCTGATTATGAGTCTTCACTCTTCCTCTCATTTCTTCACTCATGAATATGCATTAATGTGTAAGTAAATACTTTACCCTAGATATAGTGTCCTTTGTTATACCTATTTTTTTTTTATTTTTTTTTGGTGGCATTCGGGGTAGCTTTACGCACCGAAAATAAATTGATAAATTGGTATATAATACCTATATAAGTTATAAGAATATTGTAGAACTCGTGAGTTCCATTATCAGGTTAGCTGAATTAATCTTAAGGATCTTGTAGCCTTTTTGTGACTACAATGCATAGGATCTAGGCCTGGAACTTAGAGAAAATATGTAAGTGTTTTGATTTTTGGTACATACTTAATATGGGTCCTGTTAAGTGGATTTTCTGCCCATTGAAATATTATGGATGATAGTCGCGATAAGTCGTGTTTGATTTAACAACAAATAACAATGGGTTATTGGATATTTATAAATCGCGTGAATAGATTAATACCACAACTACGGTTCCTCATAATTATTAATTCAATTATATACTTAAAAGTCCATCGAACGGATGTTGTCGAAACAAGCATATATTTTTATTGTATTAACGTATTAGTTTTTGTGGGCCAGAGTTAATTTAAGTTTTAAAATAATATTTTGTGCTGGGTGATGGACATATTTATTTACATCAATCGTTCAGCTATTGTGCATATGAAAAGCTGATAAATAAAAAGATAAAAATATATTGTGTTATAAATAAAATAAAATATATTTACTTACGTTCTTCGTTTTATATCTACTCGTATTATTATAGGTA
The DNA here is from genome assembly GCF_037042655.1 of Diuraphis noxia. NCBI lineage: Eukaryota > Metazoa > Arthropoda > Insecta > Hemiptera > Aphididae > Diuraphis > Diuraphis noxia. The sequence continues at coordinate 21,705,665 of NW_028301714.1, read as the reverse complement.
CAGACAATGTTGGTGTATATAAACTTAAAAATATTAACATAATACACAGGTAAACAGCTATTAACAATTAAAAATTAAGTTTGCTTTATGAACATATTATATAGTTTAAAATATTTATTTATTTATTTTTTTTTTATTAGAAAATTTACAATCTGTATTACATGACACAATAAGTAAAATAGATAACTGATAACTATATACATAATAAAAATACACATGAGGCACATGATGATTGATGAGGGAAATCATCCAGCGATGGTACCCTCTAGTAATTTATTTTTTGTTCATTAATTTTAATAGGTCACGGCACCAATTTCTTTAAGTCGGCGTGGTGGGTTGTCAGGAAGAGTACGTGATGCTAGGTGAGTGACTAAAGGATTGGGATGGTATTGCAGTTTGGAGTGAAATCTGTTATAGTATAATTTAGCTAGTTGGTCAACTGTTGGAATTCTTAAATCATTGTATAGGGTTTAATTTGTTACATACCACGGGGTCGAGGCTATTAGCCGGAGAGTGATAGATTGAGCAGCTTGGATAGTGCGGACTTGGGAAGGTTTGGCACATCCCCAGATTTGCATACCATACGCCCAGATGGGTCTGAGTAGAGATTTGTACAATGTGGACTTAGTGTGTATTGAAAGTTTGGATTTAAGAATCGGCCTGAGTAGATGAAGGCGGTGGTTAAGGATTTTACGTTTGGACTTTAGATGAGGTCCCCATGTCAATCTTTTGTCTAGTAAAATTCCCAAGTATTTTACCTGATTCAATGAAGGAATCACGACTCCTTGGAGTTGGAGCGAGGGGAGGTTGTGTTTACGCAGTGTAAATGGCACTTGAGAAGATTTATTAGAATTTTCCACTTGGTTGCCCAAGTGTTTATATTAAATTGAGGTGATTTTGGAGATAGTTTGAGGATAAAATAGGGTCTGAGTTGGAGAAGAGTATAGCTGTATCATCTGCATAAGTTGCTATGGTTGTGTTTGCTGTTTTTGGAATATCTGATGTATATATGTTAAATAAATCGGGTGATAAGTCACTTCCTTGTGGAACACCGGCAGAGATTGAAAAGTAGGAGGATATTGAGTTTAAAATATAAATTTATAATATTTAGCTCAAATCAGTGATTTAATATTTATAAGTCAATTAGATTTTCATTTATGTCATAAATAACCTTTATGATTATGGCCAGACGATACTTACAATTCATGAAATAATACAATTTGATATTCGTGTATAAACAGACAAACAGTACTTGAAACTTTTTGTCCAAATTGTTTTTCTTGGTTTAAATATTTAATTTAGTTTAAATTTTAACTTAAAATATATTGGTTACATAATCAATCCTTAGCTATTTGAACATTTGATGTATTTTTAACTAAAAAATGATTAATACATTTTGAATGTAATAAATGTTGTCAACATTTTTTTTTAAATACTTATAAAAAAAACTTGTACCAATGTATTTTTAATATAATATGTTTCAACTACTTTTGCAACAATTTATGAGGAGACGAGGAGTCTCTTGTTAGATTGTCAAACTCTTTGACCCTACTAACAAAATTTTATAGATATTTTCTTAGAGAAAAAAAACTAAAAATTGAAAATTGAAAATGCCCATAAACAGCTCAACATGAATCAAAATAGTTTGTAGATTTTAAGTGTTTTCGGTTTCTTTTAAATAACAACATGATAAGAAAATCGTTTAATGAGAAATCGAATGAATATTTTAAAGTTATAATAACTTAACATCTAACGTTCATAAAAATTTAATTTGACTTTCTAGTGGATATTTTTTGAAAAGGATATCTTTATAAAGACAAGGTTATGAGAAATCATGTATTACATTTTCAAATCTTAAATTTAAAACAAAAATGTTATATAAATTTCAAACCCAAAATAATTTTCAAATTTTCGTGATTTAAACAAATTTTATAAAAATTCAAACTTCAGGTATACCTCAAAAAAAATTATCGAAATTAATTTTAAGAAAACTAATAAAAATCGAAAATTTCCACATGCCTATAAATAGTTTAACATGAATAAATGCTATAAATGTTTAACATAACACATAATTCAAAATATTTTGAAAATGTTATAGTTTATTTATAGAAAATGCTAATATAAACATTTAATTATATTTTTTTAATTTACACCAAGACCAAAAAAAATCGATATTGCGTAAGAATTACCGTTTTCCTTAAATTTGTTTTCCTCAGATGTTATATGAACATCACTTTCAATATTTTATAATCTGTTTTTCAACGGAACTACTCGTATTAAAGGTTTTTGGTACCTATATGTAAAATTAAATATAAATTTTGGGACCCACCATACATTATTTTTTTTTTATTGAACATTATAGTTTCGGCAACATAGACCGCGAGACCGCCATTAGCTTTTTTACACATTATATATTTAATCTAAACTCTGTAAATAATCATAATTATAATACTATATTATATTCCCATTATATGATATTTCAACAAAATTATTAATTATTTACTACTATGTATTATATCTAAGTTTCTATACTTTTTAAAAGCTTATACGTCTTATACATTTTAGGGAACTATAATCAAAATTAAATAGTTACCTACTGATTATAGGTAACTTTGTTCACATTTATCACATTTTATCGTTTTTATACGTGCATTTATTTAATGATTTTGGGTTAATACAAATGCATATTATGATCAATTGTAGCAGTTAATTCTTTATTTAATTTAAAAAATATATATGTATGTATTAAATGTACCTGTATGGTATATAATATAACTATGATATTTTCTATCTCTTTATTTTTTCATAATGTAAAAATGTGATACATTGTAATAATATAATTGTTTAATTAATTAATTAAATTTATTGTAGTCAGCTAACTATCAATATAACATAAGTATACGACATGATATTATGTTGAGTTAAGTACCATTAATTAGTGTTACTTAATTATCGCACGCATCATACGCCACAAGATATATCAAACATAATATATATATACATATTTTTTTTATATAAAAAAAAATTGATTATTTTGACTGACGGGACTTTTGGACGTTCAACTTTTCGGCCAAACGATCCGTTCGATCCACGGAACATAATTAGACACTCTGGTATAGATAGCTGGCGTGTCCCTATTGCCGCAATATTTACCAAACGACGTTATACCAATTTGGCTAGACATACATGCGTAGTTGGGGTGGTTTACTTGAAGTGGGCCGCCAGAATCACCCTGGTGCATACATTACATATTGTATTATACATTTATATCTTATATAAGCTACTGTAGGGAAAACTTATCGAATCAAGTCGTCCATTAATTATTATTATCGTTTGCTCACCGTACACGTGTCGCTACCGTTCCTGATGTCGCCTGCACATATCATGCTGTCTTCCATAATCCCAAAGTTTATTCTCGGATTGGAACTCTGAGGATAACTATACTTACAATGGCCAATCGATATTGGCGACAGCTCCACTTTCAACAGGTCGGGACTAATCGGACCATCTGCACAGACGACATATAGCGATAGAAAGTTGTGTGTTAGGTATATTAGATAAACATAGATTTATATAGATAAATATTTTAGGGTGGTTCCAGAAAACTCTCCGTCAAATCTGGCCCTGCGGTAGGCATCGAGGCACTTTCGCCACAGAATTGATTGAAACTCCATGTCACCACACGGAAGTGTTTACCATAAGTCTAAAGGCGGCTTTGTTAAGTGCATTCATTAAACGCGCATAATTTCATCGATATATACTAGGTGATTTTTTGTGCATGCTCGTCCCATTTTTATACCTTATTACCTTAATTAAGCATATTATATTAAAATTCTGATTTTTATAATTTTTAGACACAATATTTTCAAAAACTTGAATTTTAGTATGAATCCTATGGCAATACTAACTCCTGTTTTTTTAAATAGGAACTCCTTCTTTTATTTTTGATTATAAAGCAAATATTTTTTTTTTTTTTTTTTGTGAAGTTTTTCATATCTAAGTCAAAACTCAAGCAATTAGATTTTCACTTATATAACTTTGTGTATTAAGGACCATATGTAGTCTATATGATTATGATAATAGGTTAAGTAAATAGAGGGATTAGACGATTTGAAAATGTTATTTATTTATGTCTATTGTCTAATTATTATTTACGATGATGGATCACATGAATTTTTTTTGTGGTGAGCGTTGGTAGTATTATCGAACCACATCAAACAATCTTAAATCTCAGTCGCCCACGCTGGTCAAACGAAAGGAACGTAGGTAGCATATTAAAGATTAAAACTCACTGGTCGAGGTTCGTCCCCAGCCAATGGCCGTGGCCACCTTGAAGTTTAAATTTTGGACCGTGTTTAGGCACACAGGTCGCACGTACGCCGAAAACTTGACTTCCTTCTCCAAACGGTACAGCGCTATGTCATTGTACACGTAAGTTGAATTGTAGTTGGGGTGCACTACGCGCTCCACGATTTTGTAGTCGACCGGACTCGCGTCGTCGGGTTCCGAATAGATATTCAAATCACCAAGGCGTGCCCAGCTCACGGTGCGTCTTCGCGGATGGATGTTTTAAAAAATGATCGTAATTAAAACAAAACTGAACACGGTACTCACCCAGAATTAATGGTGCAGTGTGCCGCGCTCAGGATCCACCTGTCGCTTATCAACGAACCTCCACAGCCCCACAACTTCTGCTCATCCGCGATGTCTCCGTAACCTAATAGTGCCTGTGGATGGCAAAGTTTAAATGTTGGTCAATTTTCGTTTAGGCTTTTTTCCCTAGTTTTTAATATCTATGGCACAATATTATAATTATTATTATCATACCATGTGAGGAAATTCCTTTGGTTTGGCCTTAGTGCCCCCAACGATCAAAGTCAACACGTTGTAGCAGTTAAGAGTTTTCTTTCCCTCACCAGACGAGGGTTGTTGTCCGTTAACGTACACCAGTTCCGAGTATTGGCGACACACTGCACAGCGGTCACGAAAACAGATTATAATCTATGAAAAGCTGTTTAGATACGAATTTTGTGCGATACCGATACGTAACGTACTTTCAGTGGCAGAGTATGATGATGTAGCTTCGGTGGTGTTTAAGGCCGGCTTGAAGTTTGTTGCGTTGATCGTATCTGTAGGCGAACAACAGACGATTGGCTTGTTTTTTGTAAACGAGCATATCTGTGGAAAATTCTGACCTCTAATTTGCTGTTCTAACGACGAACAATTTTCTGGTTGTTTGCAGACATGATTTATAGAATTGTCCTTGCCTAACTGACATACGTCACCTATGTAATTTAAGAGCATAAAAAAAACTTCGTATTAATTAAGTATACATTATAAACATGTTATATATGCAATAGGAGGTATGCAATATGCATCAGTAATACTGAGTTTATACTGAATCAGTATAAATATAATTATATTTTTTACATTTAAAAAAAAATATGTTTTGTGATTTAGATGTATACATTTTGACGTTAAAACTTAAATGTATATAAAAGTAATAAATAGGGTAAAATGTCATGATTACAAAAAACAGAAAAAATAATAGTGAAGTTTAATATAAAATAAGATGATTAACAATGATTTAGTGCTTATTTGTCATTGTCGCCTTTCTAAATTATTTGATCTAGGTATCTATTTAGTATTTACCAATTATAGTAACAATACTAATATAATATTGTTTTATCAGTTATATTATAATCAGTTATTAGTAAATATTTATAATTATGTAGTTAATTTTCAATTTAACTAAAAATCAATTGATTTAAATGTTTACTTAAGCTCATAGAAATATCAGAAACATAAAGAAAAAAATGGAAAAGTCCATAATCAGATAAAAATAGTATTTACGTAGTTAACTCAACAACTTGAGTATTGAATATTATAATTATTAACTTTTTAAAGCTTAACAATGAATTGTTGTACACTTGGGCCTATACTATTTACACTTTATGACTTATTTAAATGTAAACATTTTAAACTCACCTTCATATAAATTAAGTATATTTGCTTTGTGTTCAGAAATCAATAGACATATTATTAAAGCCAATAAGATTTTAAAGTATAAGCAAAATTTAATTTTAAAATACATATTTTTGTATTGTTGTTGTTATTGTAACGAACTGATGTGGCTATGATAATATGAATAAGTTAAACGTTTGACTTGTTTATCCCACCACATTTTAAATATTATAAAGGAGATTAATTTATGTATTTTATGTTTGCATTTATTATATATATATGACAGTACCAAGGTTAGAGATTAAAAATAATATTAAGTACTGATTCGGACCAAACAGGTTATTAATCTTAAGGTAAAAAAATACATCTTGCTTCAGAATAAATGATAATTAATAATGTGATTCCTAACTGCAGGGAGGGATTTTCCTTCGGGATAGAATTCAGATATTGCTTGAGAGGAATATAGTGATAATGAAGTAACGAGAATTTTGATTCAATAAGACTATAAAAATATTGAAAACAATCAATTAATTTATAGGTGGTCTGGTAGTCTCCCATCGATAACAATTATATGAGTATTTATATAATGATAGATCTATTTTCAGGTAATCTAATATTGATAGATACAACGTTTAACTATATAGTTTAATGTGAAATGATTTTGTATCGCTAAAACAAAATAAAACAAAAAATTCACATAAAGGCCTATGTTGTCCCCAAGTTTGTCCCATGGTGTTTAGAATTAAATTTAAAACGAATTAAAAGTTTCTGCTTTCTAGTATAGGTAAATTTAAGTAAGTAATTATATAACTGAAAATCAAAGTTACTATAATAATTTATTATTGTATTTTTCTGCATTTATAACATCACCAATATTCATGATGAATCCGAATTCCTTGTATTATATTATATTTGTAATTATAAACTGTTTTTATTACAGTGTTTGAATTCATAATAATATAGGAATAAAACACAATAAGCTTTATTCTACTTGTATATTGTAGTATTGAACAAAGCAGTTATACCTATACCTAGGTAACTTATACATAAATTATCAATATGATCAAAGATATTTCATTTGCAAACTGGAAGTTCAACGTTTTATGTATTTTAATAAAAACACGAGAATACTACAATACTACATGCGTTTAGAAATATAATATTGCAATTATAGCAGATGTGTGAGTAGAAAACGGGTTTAATAAAAAATTAACATTACTCATTTTTATTGTTGGGTTTTTCAAAACATAAATTTCACGTATTTTATATACATTTAATGGAATAACTAAGATGGTACTATAGTAGCTATATTAAGTATAATTTAAGAAAACTGTATTTCTGTCTAGGGCTAATCTAGACTTATAGCTCGCCTAAATAACGAGTTAGTATTCAAATTAAAGTATTCTTAAATTGTAATTTCTTTTCAATTTCTATAAATGCCTTTAACATTGATCTACTGAAGCTTAAATCAATGATTGAAAATATTTAAATAATTGAGATTTTAAAATCATCAATATTAATGCCAAAAAGATAAACTTACTTCTGAAGAAGGCATATTATTTAAAATAGGTTAGTGGAAGTTAGCAATGCAACAATATATAAATATATAATTGTTATACAATATTGAATATAAATTTGTTTTTTAAATTAAATTAAATTTTGTTAATTTGTATAAATTAATTTTATCATCTTCAGTTATTTGAAAATGCTATTTCTTCGATCCATGAAATATATTTAGCCACCCTAGTATAAATTCCGGGGGTATCCTTGTCAGCACAAAATTTTCCAAACGACGTAATCCCGTATTGTGTATACATGTTAGTGTATTCAGCACTTTTTATTTGAAGTGGACCTCCCGAATCGCCCTAAAGTAATTTTTATATAATTTAATTAGTTAAATTTATACAAAGCAGCAATATAATATTCCTAGTTCGTACTGAGCAAGTGTCTTTTTCACCATCAAACGAACCAGCACATATCATCCTGTCTGGTAATATACCGAATTGTAATTGATGAGTATTTGAAATATAACTTTCATTGCACTGATTTGTCGGAAAAATATCCAAATCTACTTTTAACAAATTGTCGCTAGTTGGCCCGGCTGAAAATTGTGAAAAACGTTTACTTTTCTATCTTCTAGTTTTTTTTAGATATTTATTTAAACTGACCCGTTGAAATTCGCCCCCAGCCAGTAGCTATTTGTTTTAACGGTGTTAAGGATAGGTCCGTTTCCGTGTTAAGACAAATCGGTCGCACATCTTCGGAAAATACAACATCTCTTTCCAATCGGAATAGAGCTATATCGTTGTACAACGAAGGTGGTTTATATTCAGGATGTATTACATGCTCCACTATTCGATAGTCCTTTGGCTGAACTGCGTTGTCTTCATTAACGACTCTTTCTAAGACTCCTAAGCGGGCCCAACGAGCTTTTATCCTTAAAATCAAAATAAATTTATTTCCATGATAAAAACATATATCACACGCCGTTGGATTTAATTTAACTAGTATTTAATTCTTATCGTACGATTTACCCAGAACTTTCTTGACAGTGCGCTGCAGTCAATATCCACCTTTCACTTATTAGTGAACCTCCGCATCTCCAATCGTCTCCATTTGTTGTGGTTTCACCATAACCTAACAGCGCCTATAGTTATACATTAACAAAAATAAACTATATTACACAATACCCATCTTGACTATGATCATATAGTTCAATAATACTACCATGTGTGGAAACTCTAGTTTTTCTGCCTTTATACCTCCTACGGCTGCAGGATGAAATACACCTTCCTCTGATAATTTGGATTTTTCATTTATTCTACTATATTGATCACATTCTGTAAATTATTCGATTGATAAAATGTAAAAGTATGATTATAAGTGAATATTTCAATAAATACCAAGAATCAGTTAGAATTAAAATTGTTATTTTTAGGCTTTAATATTTAAATATCAAATTTTGACGATATCTGGACATCAAATGTTACTAAAAAAAGAAAAATTATTTTGTATGATATTGTCAATTTTAAAAAATAATTAGCAAACTCAATTGATTTTGAAAAATAAGTGTTGGACATTTTTTACTTTAAATTGTTTACCTGAAATCAGTAGATACCCTCAAAACTGAAGATTGAATCAATTTTATTGACTCAAATAGTGACAAAAAACACTACAGTGAAAAATTCATTTTTATTCATTACTTTTCTTAGAATCTTTTATTTTAGGTGAAATAATGGCCCACGAGCAGAAAAAAAATATATATAAATATAATATTATTGATGCAATACTTATAACGACGTATAGGTATGAAAACAATTTTTTTACAAAATTAAAAAATTTTGTAAACAATAATACTTATAATTATATCTAATTCAGATATACGCAAGTTACGTAGGTATTATAGATATATATAACATATTTTATATAAATAAATAAAATAAATTTTGTACTGCTGGTTCATACTTTCATCGGCAGATTTTGGACTTTCATTTTTAATTTCTGGTATTTCAATCAAATCTTTATAATTTGTTACCGGACAGCAAACTATCGGTTGTAAACCAACGAACTTACATATATCAAGATAATTACGAGTTTTTAGACTTTGTTTAAAAACTTTGCAGTCATTTGTATTCATGCACACATGTTCTTGATCAGGTCTTAAGGCTTTTCGACATATCTGACCTAAAAGAAATATTCATTTAAGCTAAAAATATAAGATATAAATCTATATTTTAGATTCTGAAGGGAGCGAGGAATGTACCTATTGATTTTACCATGATGTGTGTTGTAAAAAAACAAATTTTTTTGTGTCTATCATCGCATTTTGGAGAAGTAAAAATGCTTTGATTTTCGACTTCAGTACCTTGTGTCCTTGTTATATCAGAAAATGAATTTATTTCGTACTTTGGCGGGTAAAAAGTAAAAAATTCTCAATATTTTTCTAAATAATCGGAATAAATAATAATAATTTCAATTTAAGTTGAACTATTCATAGACTTATGCAATTTTCGATCATTATTAGGTTTTTTAAAATAAATATTGATAAAAATTTATTGGGTAGAAAAGCTTGAAAATGTAATACAAGGCTCCTAACACATTGTTACAATAGCAGTTTAAAAATATTAAAAATACATAGGCACGATTTTTTTTATTATAACAGTACCTATTTAAAATATAAGTTATTTACAATACGAACTTGCATTTAAATTTTATGACTTAAATCTGTTGATTGAATATTCTTAAATATAGTATTAAAGAGTAAATAAATAAAACTTATATTGTTGTATAAATATATTTTATGGTTCTAAAATAAAATATAATAACTAAAGTAATTTTTTTTTTTATTCAATCTGTTTCAAAAAAGAACAATATGCTAGTAACTTTGAATCTTGTTTTGGTATGATTTGTTATGTTTAAACTAATTTAGAAATGCTGTACTTTTATCAATAATCTATATGTGTAGAGTAAATTGACGTACCTTCGTTCAAGCCAAGATTTTTTATCACTTGTTGTGATGATATGTTGAAGACGCATAAGATGATTAATGTAATGCAAAATAATAAAACTTTAAAAAATACGTTATTTCCCATTTTCAAACAAAATATTAAATATAATATCTGCAAACCTATTCCAGTTATACTAAAAACGAATTGTCGTATGATATTCTAGTATATTATGTTGATTATATATTTATAGTATGGGAACTGTGTTCTGTTGTATAGTATTACACTGTCTGAACTCTGAGTAGTAGTAAAAAACTGTAGTGAGCGGTAAAAATATAGTAGAGCTGCGCAGTATATACGGATTCGGTTAAGAATTTACGATCGAGCGTTAGTCATAAATTCATAATATTATGTGATGGATATTGAATATTATTATACCAAATTGTATATAGATGGAGTATCATAATCACCAAACGCACGCGATTCTCTTTTCCATTTTAATATGCAATTTTAATTTATTAAAATTTTGATATTTGATGAATACATAAAAAGGTCTATATATTTCAAATACTTATGAGTTTTTAAGTTTCATACCATTTAAGAATTACCTTTTTCAGAGTCCCATACAAAACAGCTTTTTTATTATGCAAATATCACAAACCTAACTGCAAACTTAAATATTGCATGGTCTTTACTTCCAGCTAAAACGGTAGAGAAATTTACAAGAATTAGAAGAAATATTGCAAAGTGTTGTATTGAACTATGACTAAGAGACATTCATGTTTCCAATAAAGACGCTGGCGTATACAGGGGAGAGTTTTGAAGGTTTAGCCCCCTCCTCCGAGCGCATGATTGGTACGGGCGTTGATTGTATAACTAATTGGAATTTAAATTTTTTCCTTTACCTTAATTTATATATTATATCTATGTGTTTTATTCAATTAATGATTAATGTCTATAATTATTAAAATAAAGTTAGTTATAATATTGACTTTAGATTTTACAATGATATGTAGGTATGTTATTATTTATTTTTTGTTTTATCATTTTTTTGTGTCTGTTATCACGTTTCAGAGGTAGAAATAATGCTTTGATTTTTGACTTCAGCCCCTCTTTGAAAGAGAAAATTCATCTAGTTCAGTGGTTCTCAACGGGGGCAATATCGCCCCCCAGTGGGCGGTAAAGTGTCACCGAGGGGCAATGAACTAGTTTTGGGTGGTAGGGGGGCGGTGAACTAATTTTGGGTGGTAGAGGGGCGGCAAACGGTTCACGCAAAAACGTTGTAGATGGTGTCGGTGTGACCTAAAAATAATTCATACTTGATAATCCATATAATAACTATCAGTCACTACTCAATCTATGCAATACACAATAACTTATCTACAAATTTATTATCTTAATTATTTTAGCGATTGTGCGTTGACATTATACTTTATTATAGGTACCTATATTAACCAACCTTTTAGTACACCGTTTGCTTTGACCCGCGCATAAAAATGTATTTATATTTATATTTTTTTAAATAATTAATTTAATTTTTATTTATTTATTTATCAATATTTATTTTTTTTAATTAATTACCATAATACTAGAACTATAAATAAAAAATATATCAAATATAAAAAATAAATAAAAACATGAGTTATTAGATAATTTCAATTTTTTCTTTTAAATTTTCCAAATACCCTTAACCTAACACTTATTATAGAATTCTCACATTGTAGGGGCCGTTAAAAAAATTTTTGACACTCAAGGGGGCGGTAACTTAAAAAAGGTTGAGAAACACTGATCTAGTTAGTACTTTTGGTGTTGGGAGTAGTGGGGAGGGGGTCAAAAGTAAAAATATCTTTGTTTTTAAGAGCGTCAAGAAAAATCCTAAAAAAGTAACAAAAACGGAAATTTTTACAAAATTGATTTTTTTTTTGCTATAACTCAAAAACAAATCATCATAAATATTTGAACTTTTTACCAAATATTTATATTAGCGTTATCTATTTACGATTAAATTTTCAAAATATTTTGACTTTAAGCTATTTATAAACAGTTGAAATTTTCAATTTTTCTAAGATTTTTTTATTGAAATGCCTAAAAAAAAATTTGGCTGACCAAAGAATCTTTAAAATTTAATACAAGGCTTATTATAAGTCGTACTTATCGTGATATTAAATATAGTTGGTATACTTTGGGGGTCGAAAGTGAAAAAATTGTAATACAAATCAAGGTGTACATATTGTTTTTGAACTTGTCATGCATTTTTTAATTTTTCACTCACGAGTCGCCAACTAAAAAAGTAGTGAGACACATCAATTTGCATGAAAACACAGCAAGATAAACAGTGGTGATAATTATTTGTTGCCGTTTAATATTATACACGACAAATTAATAGTGATTTACATTGCCAACTAATAAAAATGATTAAATAATAACAAATCTAATAACTAATAATTTTTTAACAATATAAAAATAATAATACCAATTTTTGCTCAGATTCATCAATAACAGTTATGTTACAACTACGATATAGAGAAGATTTTCTGAACATCGTGGTTACAAGTTTACAACTTGGCGTAGATCCATAGTACCTACCTATATCATGATCTTAGTTGATAAAAAGGGGACTCGGATTGTAAATAATTTACTGATGTTCTATAGATAATAGAACCATTGCTATCACTTCAAACCACAGCCATTATCACTATAATCGACATTTCGTTTTGAAAATTTTCCAGTTAAATTTTTTCTTTTGCGGCAAATTCCAACATAAAACAATATCTGTACTTCATGATCTTATATTTTTTAAGCACTTGTCATTTTTATGTCGAAACATAAATTACAATTTAATATTTATTGTAAAAGTGAAAGAAAAAATGTTACTTATCAATGAGTTTTATTTTTAATAAAATTTAAAGTGTACATTTTTCATAGCAATAATAATTTTTTTAAATTTGAGATTTGTATACTAAACACCTGAAATTTTATTGTTTATTATTGAATTCATAAATAAATAGTAGACTAAATTTCATATAATATTAATTATATTATAGGTACAATATTAATTAAACTGTTGAATATAGACTACACACTCATTGATGGATACTCAAGAAAAAATTATGGAATTCAATCAACCTATTTATTTTAAGGATTTACAACTCATTTGTTCATGCTCTGATGATTTCCTCGTGAATGACAAAGAATTTCAACAATGTTTGAAAGGATGCAAATGGTGCAACAATTAAACTGTCAATAGTTTTGTTAATAATATACTTTTTTAAATATAATTTATTATTTCAAAAGGTCAACTGATGGTCTGAGTATTTTAACAAATAGCGAAGACAGAAGACTTCGAATTTTCAATATCGAAACTGACGAAACAGATCAATGTAAAAAACATCTTCATAGAATTAATGAGATAAAGGAAGGTGGTACTATATACGATTATGTATGGTACCCTAATACCATGCAAAATAATGATAACTTAAAGTTGTTAGTAAATGTATACAAACTAAAATATTAAATCAATTAATATGAAATGCAACATCAATGATTAACGTCATGATATTTTCAGAATTTTAAGTACTAGCAGTCGATCACCTATTCACCTCTGGAATGCTGTAGATGGACAATTAGAAGCAACATATAGAGTATATGATCAGTATGTTTATTTGTTTATATATATTAATACATTTTACTTATACCTACATTTAATATTTTATAAAATTTACATGTCGCTTGTAGATAATTTTCTACTCAAGACGATTGGACGCGGTGATTTTCTGTCTTTGTCTAACACACGTGGAACATACAATAAGCCTAATAAAAATTAAAGTACTTCTAGTTGCTCGATTTAAAATATGTAAAGATTTTTGAATTGGTAAACAAGTTTACTTTGCATCGGTCGAAGCATATTTTTAATATACATGTGTTAGACAAAAACAGAAAATCACCGCTTCCAATCCCCTTAATTAAAATATTGTTTCCTTCAAAAGCTAGTAAGACTTATATAATTAATTTAAAACTTATGAATCATCATATTACCGTTGTAATGTCCTCATTATTTAAAAATATGAATTTGGACCAATTTTATCTAAATATTTATTTTCATAATATTTATTTTTCAACAGTGTTGATGAAGTTGCACATGTTAATTCATTATGCTTTAATTGGTCTGGAGAAGAAATTTACTGTGGCAGTTATGGAAAATTAAATATATTTCGTACAGACCGTCCTGGACGTGAATTTATTGAAATTCCTACTAAGGCAGATTTGCATAGATCAATCATATCGACCATAGCTATGAATCCAGTAGACAAAAGTATTTTTGCTGTTGGTACATATAGTAAAGATATTGGTGAGTTCTTCTTTGAAATTATTATAACTTTATATTGTGTATTTAACAAAAGACTTTGCCTAGGTATATATGGTGGTAATCAACTGATGTACATATTAAGGGGACATAAGTCAGGAATTACCCAATTACAATTTTCACCTGATGGGTTGAAATTATATTCGGGAAGTAGAAAAGGTGACAATGATATTGTATGTTGGGATTTAAGAAATGTAGGTCAAACTCTATATTCTGTTGAAAGAACAGTGACTACTAATCAAAGAATTTATTTTGACATTTCATCAGATGGGCAATATTTAGTTTCAGGTAAAACCATTTTATTTTAAAATAATTATTCATAAATAAAGTGATTTGCCTTTGTATTGATTATTAAACTCAATATTTCAGTAATTTATTCCTATATATTTTGATTTATTTGTCTAAATTACTTATAAGTCTTACCAATTGTAAAATATCAATAATATCACTAATATTAAAATGTTTAGGTAATTGTACAGGTGAAATTAGTACTTGGAAATTAGACCACAATATTGAAAAGTCTGATGGCGTAGAAAGTGTTCTTCCTTTAAATTCTAAAATTTCAGTTCATAATGATTGTGTCAATGGTGTCAGGTTAGTAATAATCAAACTATATGAAAATATAATATGTAGTTTCTACTGTTTCTAGTAATAAGTACTAATAAACAATAACTATTACATTTATATATATATATATATATATATAGAACACTCATTTTAATTTAATTTTCAAAAGAATTTTGTTAATAAATGTTTTAGGTAGAAAAAAATAACCTTATTGTATTTTGCTATTAATTAATAACACTTTAAAACTATTTTCAGTTTGCATCCAACTCTTCCTTTATTAGCAACAGCATCTGGTCAGAGGCACAATGAAAATGATGATAATGACGATGATGATGATGATGGTAATAA
This sequence comes from Diuraphis noxia, assembly GCF_037042655.1. Lineage (NCBI taxonomy): Eukaryota > Metazoa > Arthropoda > Insecta > Hemiptera > Aphididae > Diuraphis > Diuraphis noxia. The sequence goes on along the minus strand of NW_028301714.1, from coordinate 21,689,978 downwards.
ACAAATATTGAAAGATATTGATATTAGTTTAAAACTTTGGGAAATAATTTAATCTACAAATTAAAAATTAATGACTTGTATTGTTATTTTTTGAAATTTTTGTTAATACAAATGATATATCAATAAACAATTAATAACTAATAAATACACTGTTAGTTATTGTATTACATTAAAATAATTTATATTTACTAGTGTTGTTACAAATAGCAAAGATAAAATAATAACATTAATGTAGTGGTATGAGTTTGAAATAGCACTGGATGTGGGTGTGGTAGTTGAACTGGATGGATCAAACCATTCGTGCAGAAGTGGATGACTTCTTTCAAAATAAGCAGAATTTAGTTCTACTTCCTTGTATGAATTATCAAACGATTCTTTCAATGTTGGTGATAAATAGGTTAAATTTCTGATTGCATTTATCTAGAAAAATAATCATAATAATAAAATGCTTCATATCTCATGGGACATAAAATTGTATCTAATTATTTTGTCATTAAGGTAACATTATGGTTGCTTAATACTTTATACATATCTAATATACCTCATTAATTTCCTTCCCTGTTGCAACGCTTGAAGCCAAATATGAGTACATAAGCATAATCGTTTCTTCACCTTCCCACATACTACTTAGAGATTTGTTGATATTGTTTTGTAAAAAGTCGGTTGTTACATTAATACCAACTGGGGTTGATGTCAGTGATTTAAACATAGTTTTGTAGTCTTGTGGGCGTATTGGACAATTATGATCAAGTAAAAGGTTTAAATACCTAAAATACAAAGGTTATTATTTTTTATACTAGGGTTAGACATCTTATAATTTTTTTTAAATTAATATTTACTGGGATAATATTGTGCTATTTGTGCTGCAAGCCAATGCTAATAACGACGCTTGTCTTTCGGAGGTTGATGATGTTTTTTTAAATAATTCAAAAACTTTATTCCATGTTTCGGTAGTTCCATTTTTGATACCACTACAGAGGGCTGCTTCTTTTACATCTGGCGGTATTCTATTGAAAGTAAAAATTAATTTTAAACAAATTATGATTGTAAGTACCTATTATTCAATTTATAAATTACTCAGTTTCATTTTTTTCCCACGCGTTAAAATAGTTTAAAGCTGATTCCACACATGGTTCAACATCTAATTTGCATGCCCAATTTGAGAATGCTTGCATACTAGTCTTTGTCAAATGTTTACCGTCATTTTTCTCGTATTGGTCACTGACTTTTTCATATGCTATTTTCGCATATGTTTTTGCAAAATCCTTAGATTTTCATATTTTTCATTAGAATTAATATATTTAAAAAATATGATTTAAAAAAACTAAAAAGTTATATTACTTGTACTTGAGCTCCTGTATGTGAACAGCGTCTTAATCTTTCTACAATGTATGACATGCTATTTAACACCGAATACCATGGAATAAAATCATCTTCTTTCTGTAAATAAGATACTAAAGTGAATGGTATAAAGTAGGGTAATTCGCCTGCTCTTGCTAAGTTGAATGAATCATCAATCAGTTGTGCTCTGTTGAGAACGTGTATTGTTTTTGGGTTAGATTTCAGTTCGGCAATTAGCCGATTCCAGTTTTTAATATCATAATTAACTCTATAGAAACCTTTAAAGAAATATAAACATTTATTTTAATGAAAGTGATCTAAAAAATAGATTCAGTATACATATAGGTATTAAATAAATTTTCACCTGTTGATTGAAGATTAAATATTACCCATCCTTCATTATCCAAAAGAGGTATACTAAGTTTGGTTTTTGTATTACTCAGCCAAACAGTTGGCTGAAGATTATTAAATTGTTTGTGTAATTGAGTGGTATATGTAAGACCAATGTACCACAATGTAGTAGAATTTAATTTAGGTACATCCACTTGATATTGTTTCTGTGAAAATAATTATTGTAATCACAATTAAATGATTAACTCGGTATAGTAGGTTGATTATTGATAGGTACCTATATAGGTAAATCAAACATTATTATAGGCATGGTTCGACACCATGGCAGAGGAAGCTAATTTATTCAATCCTTTATTCATGCATTTGCATATTTTTTTTGTTTTTTCTTGTTGTACTACCTCTACTATGCTAATATAAATTACGATTAACAATGTTGATGAAAAAACAAAAAATTGATGGACAGTGGACATATTTTGAGGCTTTGAGGACATTGCAGTATTTTTTAGTGAATACATTTTTTATTTTTGTGATGTAAGGTAAAAACCCGGAGTAGCTGCTCTTCTGTTTAGTAAATGTCAACTGTACCTACCTCATTATTGTAATGGATAATGTAACGAATGTATTAAATGTAAATTAAATTATAAACCTAACGTTAACTAATTCTGAGCAGAGACAATTTATCAGCTTATATTACTAGTTACTATAACCGTTTACCAACCTTTTTATTATAAATGTATTTTTCTATTAACTGTAGTAATGCGATGGGTTGAATTAATTTTTGACTAAAAGTTTAAAACAAGTAATAGGTACCTGAATACATTAAGTCATTAAGATTAGTAATTTTCTATTGAAATATTATTTCTTATATAATAAACTACTTAGTATTACCTGCTATTATGACATAAAGTAATAACTTAATAAGGTCAATAACATTTTACCTACTGGAAAACAATGTGAAATGTGAATGGATTAGTAGTATGATTATTCAAATGACTTGAAATTAATTTAAATAAGTATTAAGAAAATTCCATAACATACATTGGTAAAAAAATATATACACCCTGACACCCAGAGCCAAAAAAATTTTAAGTTTTAAGAATATTTAATGCTTTTCAATTTCAACAAAACAATTTTAGTTACAAAAATCATTATTTTATTATTGATATAGGTATTCATTTTTGTGGAAATTTAAAATTGAAATATATGCAAAGAAAAACAGTACATTTGTATTTTTGAGATACTTAGGTTTCTGTAAAAATTATTGCTTAAAATTAATCTAAATAATATGTATTTTGAAAATATAATTGCGTATAAAAATGATAATTTAAAACATACTTATATAATGGTGGAATGTTACAAGTTTCTTCAATTATAGTTATTTGAATAATTACAAAATTATGAATGTCGCTAAAACTCAAAGTTTAAACACAATTTTTTTGTTAATGTTCGATATTTTTTACTTATACATAAAATAGGTACCTACGCATAAATCAAAAATTTCAAATATCTATTAATAGCACAAATTTAATTAATGCTAATATGAAATATTCATTGAAACAATCAAGTCTCCGAGTACAAAATTGAACATAACAATATTTTTATTGCTCTGAAAGTTGGAGACAGACACAAATACGGAACACATGATAATATTAGTGATAAGTAGGTATATAAAACTATTTGATTTAAATAAGAGTTTTTCTAAAGATCAATCGAAAGTAAATCTTTTTGACCATTTGGACATTTGAAGGTATATTTGGTGGTGGTATTATAGTAGGTATATAGATAAAATATTGTAGTCAGTTGTAGGCTACAGAATATAATTAACTAAACAGTGTATTCCAATATATAGGTATTGTATAGGCAGGGGCGGATCTTCGATATTTTGATAGGGGGGCGCATATAAATTGTTTAGTTTTAAATTTAATTAATAGCTGTAAATCCTGTTTTATCAGTTTGAATGCGAATAATGGTTAGGGTAGTATAACAATTAATAGTTGATAGCATTATTCGTATTAACTGCATTTTTCATTTATATGAAACTCGTAGTTACTTAAAAAAATTATCGATATAAAATTGACAGTGGGGCACGTGCCCCTGTGCCCTTCCTCTGAATCCGCCACTGTGTATAGGTATAGTAGAGTATAATAGTATAACATAAATGTTGTATCTACGGCTTCAACACAATTGAGCAATTTTGTCGGCGTATCAAAGGATATAGAAATACAAAAGAAAACCTACACGGTTGAGCTTAAAAAACTCTATTATCTTATATCATTTTAAATTTTGAACTATATTATACAAGAAATATTTACATATTTAAATAATTATAATAGTTTAAAATATGATAAGATAGTTAAAATTCTTATACAACGCCGGCTCGATGGTTTCGGGACCTTGTGCAGAATTTTGTGGGGACCCATGGCCCATATATATTAATTTATTAATTATTTATTTATACATATCCATATTTATTTTTTACGTAATTTATGGCCCATGGAGCCCCCCACAAGCGCGGGGCCTGCCTGATGCGGTTTCACTGTTTGTCTCCCACTAGGGTCGGCACTGCTCTTATATAGTAATATATAGGCTTAGGGACTTGTAGCTCTAAAAAATACCTAAATATGCACCAAAAAATGACCAAATATGCTCTAAAATATGCAACTAAAAATAACCGTATACCTATGTATTAAGATATGGCCCCCAAAAAATAGGTATAACAAATATGTGATAAAATTAAATATTTATTTTATTAGAATTTATATTATATAAGAATATTATTACTTGAATTGAAAATGATATAATAAATTGAATTTTTTATAAGATAATTGGTTTAAATTTTAGTGTTCTTCCGTGTCTTCCGATCCTAAAGTAAAACTAAAATAATGTTTAAATATTTAAATGTTTTAATTCTTATTATTTTATTAATTTCTTTACCTTGAAAATTGCACTGCACAATAAGATATTGTTGTTATTATTCCTGATGTTTTCAAACGTGAATCTACGACGATTACTTGATAGTACATTTTTATAGACGGAAAAACTTCTTTCAACATCTACAGACGACATTGGAGCATACATAAAATAAACCAGATCATTACTTGTCAAGTCTTCAGGCAATCACTCCATATCTTCAACTTCACCGCTTAAAATTTTTGTAATTTTTAATAAAGATTTGTAACCAGGATTTTTTTCTAAAAGGTCATTTAACTTCTTTACGACTGCTTTGCCTTTTGTACATTTTAAGTCAACAATTTTATTTTTCGCATCTTCGACCGTTTTTAATGAATCGGATAATTTTATTCCTTTCTTTTCCAAAAATGTTATAGATTTGGGTAAAAATCCGAAATTCGATTTAATAAATGCCAAGTTACACTGTAGGTTATTCTTTTCCAAATACTTTTTGGCTGTCTTAATTGAAGCGGCGTCATCGCTGTCGAATGTTTTTATAACTGACTGAATGTTCTCCAAATGTTCGCAATAGTATATGGTAGCATTTATCGCGATAATTATAACGAGATATGAATGGTAGATTTTCGGAATAAAAGAAGATACCAATTCATAATATTATATTACGGCTCCACATGGAGCGATACAAAAATGTGCCGCACCCGTCATCGCCCGGTTCAACTCGTGCCGCAGTCAACATGTTAACTATCTATAGTTTTCAATTTGAAATTTAAAAAAATTGCCAAAATATGCAAATTAAGCATAAAAATGTTAAAATAAGCACTTTCCTGCAAAATTTATCAAATATGCAAAAATATGCACATTCAAATTTTAGATCTGATATCGTGGCACCGAGAAATAAATTTATTTCGCACTCTGCTATATTTAACAATAATTAAACAAAGTATGCAAATGCTATAAGTCCCTAAGCCTAGTTATATATGTCCAAATCTCCGATAAAATTATTTTTATTTTATTTGGTAAATGGACATTACATTTATTTATTTTTTAACATTGATTTTTATTACCTATGTCAAGTAGGTATAGATATCGATATAAGAATTTTGTATTATAATAATTTGTTTTAAACATTACTTATTATGATTTTTTATTAATTTAAAAGCAAATTGCATTATTTTTTATGACCAAAAATATATATCGATAATTTATTCATCTGTAATATTGTCGATAAAGCTGGACTCAGCTCATTGATGGCGGCTAAATTTAAGTTTGTTATCATAATGATTGGTGTAATAATACGAGAAAATAATAAATTTTAAAAAAAATTGGCATTTTGAATGTGATAACGTCGCATAAAATATCGTATGCTCAATCGTGTTGCTAAAAAGGTATATGCTCCAAACTCAATCGTATACTACCGGAATCTACAACTTAATTTTAAACTTATTATTATAATAAATTATACTATATATTTAATGATTTATGTTTAATATTCTATATTTATTAAACTTATCGGAAAAGCAAATATCTACAGAGGGAGCTTTTGCATAACCCAATGACGTCATTTCAGTTTTTAATAGATGGACAAAATTTTTGATTACATATTAATATAATATAATATTTCTTTTCTTTCATAAAACTCATGTTCGTCTATATATAAATATATTCCATGTATATTAGATAATGAGCAATAATTACCAATTTTGTTTATCACTGCATGGCAACAATTCTTTAATACAATAGTACAAAATACAAAATTTTCTCAAAATATTAGAAAAATTGATATGTTTTCACGCTAATTAAATATAACTATGCCATGGTTTAAACCATTAAATGAAAAACAACCAAGTATCGACCCATCGGGCTACTTTTAAATCAGACAGGGGCAAATACCTATCTTGCGACCCCCCCACCATAGAAAATGACGGCACTGAGTATACCCTGTTCACCAGTTTCTCCTCTAGCTATCTATGAATACATTAAGAATATTATCGATTGATTTTAATTGTTAATACTTATATAGATACGACTTACTTGGGATATAACAATATAGTTAGGACTCGATGTATATGTATCGATATATATTACAGGATATCCTGCTTGATCAGTCCACGACCTCATAAACTCTTCGACAGTAATTGTATTTCCTAATATTCCTGATTTATAATTCGCGTCAAATATCACATTATCAAATGAATTCCATAGATTTTTTGGTTCTACAGCTTTATACCTAAAATTAAAAAATATCAGTCATTTAATTTTTAAAGAAAAAATAGTTAATAAGTTAATATTATTAATTATTATCATATATTGTTTGATAAATCATTAGGTTAGGTAGGTATAATCTAACCAATTTATATTTATAATTATTCTATAATATACACAAGGCCGGCCGTAGGTTTTTTGCCGCCCTAGGCAAATCTAATTTACGCTGCCCTATGCAATAGTTAATTTTTGTAGAGGAGGGGGTTGAATAAAATAAGGGCATTCATTTTTATCTATGAACCATTGTTTGGTATATTTTGAACAATGAACATACAATTCAGTATACTATATTATATTATACAGGGTATCCCGCGAGGATTTACCCATTGTGATATCTCACAAAATAATGGAGATATTAAAATTCTGGTTTTATAATAAGAACTACAATTATATCATATTTTAATTGATTTTAATGTTTTGGTAAAAAAGTTAAAAAATATATTTTTTTATTTTATTATTTCCAAAAAAAATGAAGGATAGCCATTTTGTAGAATTTATTTTTATGAAGATATTGACGTTTCAAAATTTTATTTTCATTAATTTCCTGATTTTTAATATTTTTTTTAGTTTCGAGAAAAATTGTGAATTATTTACACCGTAATGTAAAAACATGTGACCCGCCACGCCGCGCGCATTCCCATACGGACGGCCGAATACCTTCCATGTTCCTAATAGTTATAAATTATAATCATATTTTATTTCTTCAAAACTAGAAAAAATATTAAAAATCGGGAAACTAATGAAAATAAAATTTTGAAACGTTAATATTTTCAGGAAAATAAACCCTACAAAATGGCTAACTTTAATATTTTTGGAAATAATTAAATAAAAAAATATATTTTTTACATTTTTTACAAAAACATTAAAATAAATTAAAAACTGAAATAATTGTAGTTCTTATCCCTCTGAATCTCATTATAAAACCAGAATTTTAATATCTTCATTATTTCGTGAGATATCACAATGGGTAAATCCTCGCGGGACACCCTGTATATATTATAATAAAATCACTTTGGTTCATTTGAAATTTGCCGCCCCCACACTAGTGCCGCCCTAGGCGGCTGCCTATTTTGCTACCACATTGAGCCGGCCCTGAATATACAATATATATTTAAACTATATTGGGAACAGTTTATTGGGGGATAGGTTGGTCCACACAGACATATAATAAATATTTTAAAACCTTAATGATCTTTTAGTAGGCACGTGTATTAATTACATATTTATATCTCAAGATATTACATGTAAAATTTTTATATTTTCAATAACCTTTTAATATTATTGGTTATATTTACCTACCTATAACCTATTACATTTCAATATACATAGATACAGTGCCGGATTAAGAGATTTGGCACCCCTAGGCCCATGTAAAAATAGCGCTCTTAAAAATAAATATATGTTTATCAACAAGTAACAAGGATATTTAGGATATTTAATATACTTAAAAAAAACTTCTTATATAACTTGTTTGCATAATTTTTTTTTAATATGTTTTAATTAAATTAATAATTATATAAAATTCAGAAAAACAATTGGTAATTAGATATTTAGAATTTTATTTAAAAAAAAAATTATCAATAACAAAAAATTAAAAAAGTTGATATCTTTCTGGACTTGCTGGTATCAAATTCAGTTATTGCAAGGCTGGGCATTAACGAGTTAAAAAGTTAAAGTTAAGTTAAAAAGTTACTTTTAACTAAGTTATTTAACGAGTTACTTTTATTTTCAAAAGTAACTTCCAGCTTAACGAGTTTCTTTTTTTTTTTTAACAACTTCTAACATAACGAGTTAATTTATTAATTTGTCCTTATATAAATTTCATATATCTAAAATTATATTTTGATTTTTATAACTTGTTGATATTATATATACATATATGTATATTATATATATAAAAATAATAATTGTGGGAATAACCAAATACTTTACGATATGAATGTGAGTGTTTTGCATTATTTCTATATTTGAAATTTCAATAGATATTAGAATAAAGTGTATAAGTACAACTATCTACCTATATAAAATTTGGAAAACGATTTACGAGTAATAATAATAGTATTAGATAATAATATTTTATTTTATTCTGCTTATTCACAGAAAATATGTACCTATATATATAATATATTATTATAAAACAAAAATGTTATATGTATATGTGTAATTTATCTAATTAAATCCTAATAACAAATTTAATAATTACAATTTACAAATTTAATGGGTATCAACAAGAAAAAAATTTTTAAGTTAAGCCATCATTTTGGAAAACGTGTAGGTAAAAAAAATACATTGAAATAATTTATTTGTTTTGTTAGATTTTATAATAGATTGAAGTATGTAAGTAGTACTTACTAAGTACCTACTGTAATTAATACAATTACATATGTTTATTGAAAATAGTTAGACTTCCATTATATTGTGTTATTTGTTAAGCTTTGATAAAAATGTATGATAATTTATTGTACATGAAAAAAGAAAATTAACTTATTTTTAACTAAGTTAAGTTACTTTTTTTTCAAATTAACTTTTAACTTTTAACGAGTTAAATAAATAAGAAAACTAACTTTAAACTTTAAACTTAACTTACATTTTTCTGTATTAACTTAACTTAACGAGTTAAAATAATTAGTTAACTTGCCCAGCCTTGAGTTATTGTATTAAAATAATCCTAACTTTGAAGTAGTTCATTGTCTATGTTTAAAAGAGATAATGCATTTAATCAAGTTGATATAGTTTTGTAGTATCTATTTTTTTAGTTTACTTTATAACTTTTTCAATGGTTTTAGTTTGTTCTAATGCTCGTTTTCCATTTTCAGCTCCACTTAATTTTGATTTAACCATAATGACAATATACTCGTATACACAATAAAGTATACCAAAGTTAAAAAAAAGTGAAATAAATAAGTTATAAAATATATAAATAAATTCACAAAATTTAAAATAAGAACACGTCAAGTCAAATTCAAACCTTCAAATACTAGAAAACGAAATTACAGATTTGCAGAACAAAAAAATTGTTCTTTATCAACAAAAGTACAGACTGATAATAAAAATATCTACCATGTGCATAAACCATAGAGTAACTCTATTGCATAGAAGAATTAGGTACTTTATGGCACAAATATAAAATTGATAATAAAAATAATAAAATTGTGTCAATATAACCAAAACAAAAAAAAAAATTATTATTTCAGAATTATTACTAAGGAACGTCATCTTCGTATTTTTATATGATTTATTTTATATGATTTAAAATTAGGGTGCCCCTACTTGGGCCTAGGCCGTGGCCTACTTGGCCTATGCATTAATCCACCACTGGATAGGTACCATTATAAGTCAACATTTTTTACTTGAATGAACTACTTTTAAGCTTTTAAGAAGGTAATTAAGTTAGATTAACAGAATTAGCTTAATAGAAATTTATAATAGGAAGGTGTGTAAAAGTTTTCCTACAATTTGATTTTATTAATATTGTATTATATACAATTTATAATATAATATATATATTAATAGCTTTAAATAACAGATAGGTTACTAATAAAGCAACAATTATAGGTACAAGATAACAAATAGATTAAATTAAGGCATAAATAAATATATTTTATTTTATTCTTATTATATTATTATATATCATATCTGGGTATTCTTTGATATTTAAAAATTAAAATTTTAATTATCTTAATGAATCTCTTTCTCTAATAAATACTTACTGTGAACAAGTAATAACTAATTGCTATTATATCTCACATTCTCACTATCTTAGGTTATAAAAACTTACTTGTAAGTATTCAAATATAATGTTAAAGATTTTCTAAATATATCATCATTTAATGCATGATTTAACATTCTTAGCACTGAAGCGCCTTTGTTGTAAGTAATTGCATCAAAAATATCTTCAATTTCATTTGGATCATTAACATTTGCTGTAATTGGATGACGTGGTCTATGATCGTAGGCTAATGCTGCTTGAAGCTGTTCAATGACAAATAGATCTCCAATACGCCAGTCAGGTTCTGCCTGTAAAACCCATCGAACCATTGTTCAACTAACATTAATTCATCAATTAAAAATTAAATGTATTTTTAATATCTAACCGCATGAACTGCAAAATATTCGAATAATGTGGCAAAAGCTTCATTTAACCAAACATAATTCCACGAAGAACATGTTACGAGATCACCAAACCACTGATGTGACAATTCATGTTGAACCATTGTAATTACAGTTTCTTTGTCTTTTTCAGTAGATTTGTCTGTTACTAGTAAATATTTTTCTCTGAAACATTACAAAATTTAATAATTAAGTAAGTACCAACTACCAAGTCGCGCCGCGTACACCTTTCACTACACACGTGTATGTACATCGTTCCGCATAAATCCGTGTTACTTCCAAAATGAAATAAAAATTTTTAATTTTACAGCATTGAATGCGTAATGAAAATCTCTACATTTAACTGTTTTTAAACGCATCGAAAAAGCTAATCTTTGTCGCTAATTTCAAAAATCTTAACATTTATAATTACCAATTATCTTACTCGCACGACCATTTTGGCTATCAGACAGCCGGCGGTCATTATAGTCTAGTATTTTTATAACAGCTAACAAATATTCGCCGCTCGCTACAGAGAATGAAAATAACGAAAATACTTCACAATACTCCCTCCCAAGAAAACATAACAGAAATCACTTATGATTCATCAAATGCTGAAACCACCAAACTTCTATCAACAGTATTTGTCCGAGGTGTAATAGACTTTGTCAAACTTCACAACAAATTAATTAAGCTAATTTGTTCTGAAAAATTTCTTCTTCAAATCGTCAATAAACGATCTAAAAATACAAACTACTGAACCAGAGTCATACCGTAAATTAATACATTATTTAAAAGATAAAAAAGCGCAATATCACACATACCGACCCCAAGAGGATAAAGCATTCCGGATAGTTATCCATCGACACCAACAGACGAAATAGGAATAGCAATAGCTATTGAAGAAATAGGCTTTTCAGTCCGACAGGTCACTAACGTACTCAAGAAAATAACAAAAGACAAATTGCCAACAACCTATACACGGGTAGGTTCAGTCTTCTCTAACTTATCTCCTATCCTAACTGGTGTTCCCCAAAGAGCAATTTCTTCTCCAATCCTATACAATATATACACAGCGGACCAACCTACTACCCCCCCCCCCCCAAACTAATTTTGATGAATTTGCAGACGACAAAATTATTTTCACCTTGCATGATACTTCACAAACTGCTTCTCAACTTCTACTAACCCACCTTAATATGATGGAATCGTGGTACTCCAAATGGAGAATAAAAATCAACAATGAAAATTCCTCACACATCACGTTTAGTATCAAAAAAAAAATATAATACCCCCAGTAACTCTAAAAATAAAATCATTCCTCAAACATCTAACTTACGTTAAATAGGTCTAATACTAGATAAACGTTTAACCTGGGCTGAACACTTAAATAAAAAAACGAATTCAATTGAACATCAGACGAAAATCCCTCCATATGTTCCTCGGTAAAAACTCAATTAGCTTAAGAAACAAAAAAACTCCTACTATAAAAAACATTACTAAAACCAATGTGGTCTTATGGCATCCAATTATGGAGTTCTGCCAAAAAATCTAACATTAATTAAATACAACGTTTTCAATCTATAACATTCCGTATGACTACAAACGCACCTTTTTACATTTCAAATCACACACTCCACTCCGATTTAAACATCCAAACAGTTCTGGAAGTAGCAAAATCATCCTACAAATTATTTCACTCCCGACTATCAAACCACTCAAACCTTCTGATCCTCGCCCTTGACTCTACCAACATACCTGGAGGCCCGCCAAGAAGATAAAAAAGAAACTGGTGCAAATACTTAGCAAAAACGTAAAAACTAAATTCAAATAACTCACACATTTAAATCCCTCAAGTCATAAGTACTACTGTTGGGTAGTTCCTTAAACTCATATAAATTCAAGTTCAGAAATGCATATAATAAATGCATATATTATATATTATATTATATTATTATGCTTATTGTAAATTACCTTATAGATGAGTGGAGTTCTTATATAAGCTTTATAAACTATTACCTATACATAAATTATAAATACCTACCAGCCTTATTAAGAATAAAATATCTTACCATGAATAAATAAATTAAATTAAAAAATAAACATAATAATATAATATGACAAGAACTATTATAGTTTATAAAAAATGGAGTACTCTAGGTCGAGAATACACTTAATTATGATAGGTACTACGTAGGTATAGTATAAAGGTATATATAACTATGTATCTGATTGAAAGTGTTCTAGTTAAGACTTAAAAGTTTTAGACATTTGGTATAAGGTGCAATCGAATTTTAATTGATAATTGGATGCGTGAAAAAGGTTTTTTTATAATATATTATCATAAGAGAATGTCAGCATCACATATTATACTGTTCGATTTTCTCTCTCTGGCCCACGCGTGACATAGACAAAACACATTTAAGCAGAATCATTAATTTTATATTTTTGAGTAATCATAGATTAAAATCATTCATTATAAAAACGATGGAGAATAATAATTTTAGTATTAAATTCATCACTAAAAATCAGGCTCATCCAGGAACTAGTGACGTCGGCTGTCGTTTGACCTCAGAACACGTTAGTGCGGCTAACGCCAACCTCTAGCCACACCAAGCCGTAAAAACATAATTATATTGTTACTAATAATTCAAAAATAACGTTGGAAATAATAAAAATTATGATATAAATGTTATAACAAATATTTGGATACATTTACCTGTATGTATTTAATCCCCAATTTTCCATTGCACCTAACGAAAAGTCTGGAATTGCTAAAAGGCCTATTTTCGAATATGTATATGGTATGTTTGTATAAATTTCCATAAGATTCAGTAATTTATTTGCCCTTTCGTTGATGTATGTTACTTGATCAATATAGTCTGCATGGGTGTAAATTAAAATTCTTTGATCTTTTGTTGTATTTACAAATTCCGATACTGAAAACGCTATTAAATACGTTGAGATCGGTTCTGTAGTTTGATACTGATCACATACATATTTAGGTTGTCCTTCCGTTGATCTACAAAATATGAGCTTTAATTAAAATATAAAAATTGTTATGTGTATAGTGTTGTTGTATGTTCGAATCTATGTTTGTCGAACATGTTTTTTTAATAATTATATTTCATGAATTTACGGTATAATAGTTTGTTCTGCAATTTGCATATTTGACAGAGAAATTTGATTTTCCAATCTTGTGATAAAAATTGTAAAGGGTGTTTTATATGCTGGTTCGTCGTAACACGGAAACGCTCTTCTAGCATATGTAGGTTCAAACTGAGTAACAGCTAACCATCTAAAAAAAAAATACAAATTATATAATTATATGTAAGTATATAAAATATATTATAAATGATATACTACCTATACCTACCTACTCTTAACAACAGATTTGGATAGACCGAATTTTTTAAGTCAATTTGATCCTCTTTACCATACCTCAAATCAAAAATTGACTAAACTATAACGAGTTAAAGTTTCGATTAAAATTATCGAATTTCTTAACATTCATCATAGAATTTCAGGTATTATCGTGCAATTTCAAGTATTTTTGTTTTTTTGTATCCATAGGTTTGCAGACATTAAATAATTTGAATTTAATTTTGAGGAATTAATTAACCTCAATTAGACGTAAATGTTAGTTAATTTACTAAGAAATGCAATAACTTTAATCGAAACTTTAACTCGTTATTATAGTTTTGTCAATTTTGATTTTAGAGGTATGGTAAGAGGATTAAATTGACTTAAAAATATTCGTTCTATCCAAATCTGTTGTTAAAAGTAGCTGTTCCCACTTAAAAAAATGCAAGTTGTATTACGCATGCGCACAATAAAAAGATGAAAATTTGAAAATTTGAAAAAATGTGTATTTCAATAGTCCCTAACTATTAAAAAACAACCCCATCTCAATCCAATATCACTGGACAGAATTATTTAAAGTGTTACCTTTAAAAGGAAACACATCACTGTATACCTACACGGCCACACATATTATATACCTACCTTTAACCTTGTACTTCCGTAGAATAAAAAAGTTTTAACATAAAAATATGCCTAAAATATTTACATTTCTGTACTTACATGATAAATGTATTGTTTCTAATAAGATATAACATGTTAAAAATAATAAAAGTAACTATAGGTATTATTTTTAATATTACTTTATTTTTTTATTACTTTCGGATAGGGGCGCTCAAATACACTGCATAAGCATTTTAATAATTTAGATTTTTCAAGTAAATAATAAACTATAAAAATTCATTCTCTGTTAATTTGTGTCCTAGTAAATAAATATTAAATACCTATTCTGAGAAACCGTAGTCTGTCCCACTTTAGTACTGAGTACTGACATAGTGACATGGATACAATTACAAAAGAACATAAATTACGAGTATATTGTTATTTGTTTATTTTCATATTTTGCTTGCATTGTAAAACAATTACAATTAATACTGAAAATTGCAATTAGAGTTTTAAAATTGACTAGTGATAACTTGTAAAAAAAGCCGTGTGTACTGCTATAAACAAAAATATATTTCCTGTACTCCAAAATTCTACTTGGATACAATATTAAAAAGCAGGTGAGTGGATGTCAATCTGTTTTACAGTATCTAGGTTAGTAGATTACAAGTGGGTAACTGCAGTAATATGGATGGTGTTAAATTTGAATTCAAAGATAAAATATCATTGTATAAAAAAAACTATTCTGAGCGGAGATGGTTTGTCAGTCTAGAATATTTTAACTAAATAATACTAAATTGAAAATTTAACAAATTTTATCAAAATTTGAATTTTAAACGTTTGTTGAAAAAAAACGTAACTGTGTAACCATTTTAATATTTTCCAGCGATTATATCAACTTATGAGGCACTGTGTATAAAATTGTCAAGCTTTTTGAGTTTTCACCCAACAAAAAAATTTTATTAACATTTAAAAAAAAAACTAAAATATTTGGGAACTGAAAATGTCCATACACAGCTCAGAATAAGTCGAAATATTTTGAAAATTTGATGGTGTATATGAAATGCTATTATAAACATTCAGTGAAAATTTATTTGTATCTGTGGTCATTTGTTTTAGAGTTACACCAAAAACCAAAATCGATTTTGTAGAACACTGGTTTTGCTTAATTTTTTATTTGTTTTTCCTGCCGCTTTTTAAAACTATTGAGAATTTTTGACTTCTGTCGAATTCGAATCTGCAATAGCAAATTTTAAATATGTAAGATTCAAGTCAACAACTGTAAACTTAGCCCACTTTTTCAATGAGTGGATAGTAAAAATTAAACTTTTAAAAGTTTTATATTGTTTTAAATCTAAACAAAAATTGTATTGGATTTTTATTTCACATTGTCCTTGTCATTATTAAACAGTTAATATTATTGGTTTTTTTTTTTTTTAACTGTAAATTACTATAATTCAAGAGTAATTTTGAAGTAAGTTAGTAAAATGCAAAATTAATATATTAATATTTAATACAAGAATTGTACATTTTGAACTGTAAATATTTTTAAATCATTTAAAGAGGAACAAATATTTGTGTTATATTATGACGTTTCAAGTAATTTAGCATTTGAATAATTATGTAGGTACTAGGTATTATACATATTTTATTTTCAATATATAAAATATAAGTATTATAATATGTACTAGGAAATGACGAATTATTTATACCTAAAAATAATTGAAAAAAAACTCACTTCATATCATTCTTTTCGTTCTTGTACCAACTTTTATAGAAACCAGACATGTCGTTCCGTAACTCTCCAGAATATGCGATTTTAACTTCATACACTCGATCGGCAATAAGTCCCGGTGTCTTAAGTTGAATAATGAGTTGTTCATTATTAACCACGACGTGATTTCCAGACACCTCAATTTCAGTGGACGATTCAGTATCCTTTACATTGATTTTATTTATTTTTAAATCAACTACATTCAAAGTTATCTCTTCCGTTGATGTTTTTGCCCGAATCGTTACGACGACGGTACCGATAAATGTGAAATTATTATTTTCTGGTTCAATAAAAGTCTGTACATTTAACGTATATGATATCGGTTCGGTGTTGTTGGGCAAACGAAATATATCCATTTTCTCTGTTGCATCCTGCGTAAAAACGCAAGAGAAAGACACAATTAAGAACAATAATTTCAACATGTTAGCTTAAGCAATGCAAATTATAAACTAAAAACTAATATAGCTCCATCAATACTATTCTTACGTCATACGCATATAAAATTATAAACCAACAATCTTATCATGACAAAACTTAATAATATAATGACTACTCATGAGTCTTGACTCGAGTGTCAGATAATTACCTACTTATGTTATATTTACATTGTTTATCTTTTTAATATGTTTAATTTATTTTAATAAGTATTTTAAGATAGCAATAGTCATCAAGTCTAATGAAATAAAAATAGTCGATGTATATTATCTTATATATTTTAATATTTATAAAATATAAAAGAATAATATTATATATTCCAATTATATACCTAGTCGGGCTAGTCCTAATATCAACACCGAAGTTAGTATTATAGGCACTTATTCATTGGCAGAAATTAAGGCCTAGACATATATTTTTTAAGAATAAAACTATAAAAGTGCATTAAATAATAATTTCTTTGTAAAATTGGTAAATATTTTGACTGAAAAGTTATCTATAGCATACATAACATATCTATTACTTTAATCCAGTAATCTTTGTTCATATATTATAAGCTATTTAAATGAGAAATCTAATACCAATTGGCAATTGTACAAGCTAGAATTATCTGAATTGTGTAATATTAGAATTGTTATTAGTTGCATTGTACCTGCAATATATGTGGCAGGCAAACTGGAATTCCGTACGCACGAAACTCCACAAAATAAAAGTTAAAACATATTACTCAAAGCCATCTAATGAGTAAAAATCATCCCCCAATATGTCCAATACGCGGCACCAATCTAACAATTAAACAAATGATGACCAAATGTCGATTATACTCAAGATTGGCCACAAATTTTAAAGAACATTTATCAGAATCACTCGGCTTCAACAGTTCATCGCTCTTAGCCACCTTCAAGTTTATCACAGCAGAGGCTGAATTGCAATACAAAATATAAATACTGTATAAATAATTGCATAATTGTATATACAATTGCTGATGTAAATAATAACCCAAAATTGTAACTCAATGATCTATGTCGCCGAGGGTAAATTTGTGTTAATAAAATAAAAAATTATTGGTTGACTTAATACACCATCCGTTTTATTTTAAATTTTTGTAAGACATCTTTGTGAACTGGTATAGTATTTTAAAAACAACAAAGTCAATTTATTTTCTATTTTTTAATACAATACGTATAACTATAGTTACTATTTTTTTGTAATATAATCTACTTATAATTAAATTAATTATGCTAATAATGTTTTCAAGTGGAGTGGTTTACTGCAATAATTAATCATATTAAAATATATATTTTGTAGAAATTATTCAAATAAAAAAAATAAGTTACTATGATAAAACATAATCCTATAGATTTTATTCTGTATTTATTTTAAATCAAAATTCTAGATATAAATAACTAAACATGCCTACCTGCAGCGTTATAAATATAGACTTGTAGTTAAAAGTTAACTATAACATATAATAGAACTATAAAACAACTAAATATTGTATAAGTATCTATTTAGTTAAATAGTTATATCAACCCATATTAGACCAAATCCAAATGATAATTACAATTTAAATTTATTGAAATGATGGCAGGTCAATAACGTAAATATAGAAAAAAAAACTTTATCTTTTTATTTTTTAATTGAAATGTAATTTGGTCATTATTTATTTCAACAAGCAATAAAGGCTCGACAATAACAATTTTATACATGGGAATAGTAAATAGTAATACACCATTGTTTATCACTACTTATATCAATAATACTATACATTATGAATTATGATTAATGATTAAAATCGGTTAGTATATAATTATATATAACTAATAATGAATAATAAATAAATATCAAATTAAATTAGAAAATTAGAAAAAATATAGATGATATATAAACATTAAACATAGGTATTGTGGTTATTGATTTTACTTTATTCATTTATTTTATTTGATTTATTTTTAACGAGATATTGTACCTTTGTAATAACTAAGTTGTTGGTAAGAAGAGGTTTATTGGAATCACATATAACCATATGGGTAATACTACATCTCGGTCACAGACACTAGACAAATACGGAGACAAAAAATGTGCCTATTGGCTAGTAGAAGTGACCATATGGTGACTATGCATAGTATAAATTATAATTAATACGATGGCGAACATTATTCACATTTTAGAGAAGTTTAAAGATATCTGATAAGTGAGAACACTATTAATAATAACTAAAAAAGCGGGAGGAGCGTGCCCCCGGCACACCCTGCGGACAGCAATGGGTGAAACCCATCAAACTAAATTATAAATTCAGTTTTTATTTGTTATATCATTTTTAGATTCTGAACGAAGTGATGAATGTATTGATTTTACAATGATGTGTGTGTTGTTTTTTTTTTGTTTGTTTGTTTTTGTGTCTGTGTACAGCATAACTACTTTGACTTTTTTTGAGTTATTTATAGACCACTGAAATTTTCAAGTGCCGGTAAAAAAATGTTAGACGACCAAAAAAACTTGAAAATTTAATACAAGGTTCCTTATGAGTTGTTCTTATTGTACCATATACGATGAATGTACCATATAAATGAAAATTACTTGTTACACTGAAAATGTTTAATTTATTACGAGTATGTTACATTTTATAACTAATTAGATCTATCCGTGTGATATACTGATATTTTAGATTCTGAACGAAGTGATGAATGTATACTGATTTTACAATGATGTGTTTTTTTTTTCTTTTTGTGTCTGTGTACAGCATAACTAGTCGAAATAATGCTTCAATTTCAAACTTTGGGGGTGGTTTCCGATGTAAAAGTGAAGATCCTTGGTACATTATAGAGGTCAAAAGTAAACATTTTCCAACAGTTTTCAAAAAAATCGAGAAAAACAAAAAAAAAATGACAGAAAAACGGGAAATTTTACGCACACTCATTTTTCGACAAAATCGATTTTTATTTTTGATGTAACTTTAAAACTAATGAAGTAATGACCATTGACCATAGATACATGAAATTTTCACCCAATGTTTATATAAGTATATTCTATCCACCATGCAATTTACAAAATTATTTGACTTAAGTTGAACTATTCATAGGCATTTGAAATTTTCGATCATTATTGGTTTTTTAAAATTAATATCGATAAAAATTTATTTGTTAGACAGAAAAGCTTGAAAATTTTACAAGGCTCTTAACATATTGTTACAATAGCAGTTGAAAAATAAAATAAATTCAGTCATAATTTTTTTTTATAAGCATTCAAAGTTTGAATTTTGACAAAATACGTAAAAATCACGAAAATTCACAAATTATTTTTAGCTAGAAATTCATAAAAAATTTTCCTTTTATATCTAATATTTGAAAATTTAATACAAGATTCCTTACAAGTTTTTCAATCTTTATCACAAATAAAAAGTCCACCGGAATTTCAAATTAAATTTTTATGAGCATTTGAAATTTAAATTATTACAACATTGGATTTTAACTTTTAGCGATTTCCTTATTTTGGTGTAACTCTAAAAAATATGACCGCAGATACTTGAATTTTGACTGAATGTTTATATAGGCATTTTATATATTTGTTAAAATTGTTTTGAGCTGTTTACTGACATTTTAATTTTTCAACTTTTTTAGTTTTTTTTCTATAAATATCGATAAAAATGTATGTGTTCGCTAGAAAAGCTTGAAAATTTAATACAAGGCTTCTTACACATTGTTACAATAGCAATTGAAAAATAAAAGAAATATATAGTCACAATTTTTATTTATAAGCATTTAAAGTTCAAATTTTGACTAAATACGTAAAAATTACGGCAATGTTCAAATTATCTTGGATAGAAATTCATTAAAAATTTTACTTTTGTATCTTAGAATTTAAAATTGTATATAAGGCTCCTAACGAATAACAGTAGCAGGTGAAAAATAAAAGAAATATATTAGCACAATTTTTTTTTACAAGCATTCAAAGTTTGAATTTTCACAACATATGTAAAAATCACGAAAATCACGAAAATTCGCAAATTATTTTTAACTAGAAATTCATAAAAAAATTTCTTTTTAAATCTAAGATTTCAAAATTTTTAATAATCTATAATATATCCTAGACAGATAAACCGTCTTCGCTCAGAATCGTTTTTCGTATACAATGATATAAAATCATTGGATTCAAATTTAATTCAATCCATTACAGTAACACACTTATGTAACCTATTGTACAGCAGAGTGACATTCACGGCTTACCCGCCTTTTTTTGTTTTTAGTGTGTAAATGAAAATAACTTAATCTCAACCAAATTCTTTCTTGTATATAAAATAAAGAAAGTTCCCAAAGTATTAAAAATTTAAATTTTGAATTTTGAATTATGGATTACAGAAATCATTTCTGTAAAGTTTATCCCAACAAAACAAGTATTATTTAGTATTAGTATAGTATATAGTATTAAATATTTCAAATTATATTATCCGAGTGACGAATACCAACCTGGACCCGGCTCACGCATCGTCTAAGTTAGGTACGTATCAGGTACGTATCATAATAATTAATAATAATTGATGTAATGATATATGAAAATTGAAAATAATAAATAATAAATTGTCATCATATTTTTTTTACTGTAAGCCCTAAGGTATATATGCTCAATCTTGCTTTACCAATGATAGGTGTGTGCATATATAAATTAAATTGTAAATATTATAATTTGTATACGATATAAATAAATATATATATATATAACATAATATGGCATACACATTTCACTTGCCAACTTATTAAGTAGGTGGAATATTAATAAATATATTAATTGAAAAAATTTCATGTTTATGTAAAGTGAATTATTTTACAAGATACATTTTCCTAAGACCAAAAAATAAATATTAATTAGATATTGACTAAAAGTAACTATAATTTAAATATGTATTTACTATTTAGTAATAATTTTTTTACTTGGCTTTTTTTCCGTGGATTTTTTCCCCTGGCTTTTTTTTCCTACATTCCCACCAATGGTAGCAAACGAGGGGTAGCTACATATAAGTATTATTACTAATTAATTGTTAGTATAAGTTATCAATCAACTAATTTTGTGATGAAAGATTTTAGCTATAGAAAAGAATAACTAATTTTAGCTACTCCCTCTCCAAAAAAAAAAATAAAACCAATCAAATCTTCACCCAATGCCTATACCGATAACAGTAGTGACTACTGACTATAATAGTTACGGAAGTACGGTAATATTTTTGTGTGTGCATAGTACACATGGCTACATAGTGATATATTTAATGGTTCTATTATTACCTATGCTTTATATCTAAGCAGTAAGCCGTCTAAGGTTGCTTGTATTATTTATCTATTGCTATCGATTAGGTGATTACCATTACCTTAAGAAGTCGGGTATAAAGGTTTAAATATTTTAATATTATAGGAAATGGTTCGACTGCCGTTCATGGTGCATTAAAAATCAAAACTTTTTTCATATCATCATTTTATATCAATAGTTTGATAGTTTGATTAACCATTAACTGCAACGCTCTCTCGTTATGCTCCAGGCCGACAGGCGCCAGCATCGAGCATCAACCATACATAATAGTGTCGTTTTCCGAATATTAGTCTCGTTTACTTTGCCCAATATTGGTTATTTTGTGCACTTGCCAATGGGCCCGATTATACACCGTGCTGCATGTAAAAATGTAAACGTTGTGTACCGTGGCGCCTGGAGGTAAGAAGCAACAAGCCCTTTATATACGTACCGAACTGCACGTCACTATGTCAAACTACTTGAGTAGTGCCTCCACTAGGAAATCCGAGTAAGTCGATCTTTGTGCTTATGAGTAATACAACATAACTGAAATGAATGGGTAACCTAACCGTGTAGTTAATATGCCAAACACACATAATGTTTTTTGCGTGTAACGTAAATGTTATGAAGGTTAATCGATTGATTGCATCGATTGTCTGACCATTGTGTGTAAAATTTGTGCTTTATATGTATGGGCAGGTGTAGTTTGTTGTTGATTGTGACTTGGATATTTTTTTCTTGTTTCAACAGTGACAAGTATGATGATGAACTGACTGATAGAGACGATACTAAAAGGTAGGTATTACCAATGTTTCGTGACCAATGTATGTTCAATATTCGTTGACCTCTTGTTATGAAAACAATAATCATTAGGAAATCAAGAAACTTAAGTGAGAAGAAACGCAGGGATCAATTTAACAACTTAATCAATGAATTAAATCGTATGTTGTCTACAACCAACAGAAAAATGGATAAGTCCACTGTTTTGAGAACAACCATAAATTATTTAAATAAACAGAAAGGTTTGTTATGTTTATTTATTCTATTATAAAATATTAAATTTACATACCTTAATCATTTTTAGATTTATTATTAAGATCAAAAGTACATGAGATAGATAATGATTGGAAGCCAGCATTTCTATTAAATGAAGAATTCACACATATAATTTTAGAAGTAAATTTTGTGGTTTTGAATTTTTTCCTCTAAACTAATTTTTTGTGTTTTTATTATTATTTAGGCTTTAGATGGATTCATTATAGTATTTACATCATTAGGAAAGATCCTCCACGCATCAGAAACTGTCACTGCTCTTCTTGGTTATCTTCCGGTACTATTTTTAATTATTTTCAATATTTATGACTGTATAATCAGTGCTTGAATTGAAAATAAATAGAAGTGAGATACAAAAATATTTTTAAAACTGTGCGTACATGAGGATAACAATTTCTTATTGATTAGGATATAATGAAGAGTATGCTAAAATATTCAAAAAATAATAATCGGCACTCTATCCTCCTTAAATTCAAGCACTGTGCACAATGTTTATGCTACTTTATAATAAATTAATATATTTGTGGCTCTAATGACATCTTTTAGAAAACCATGGAAAATTTATCAATATTTAAAATAATTCACGAAGCAGATCATTCGTTGTTACATGATCGAATTGTAGAATCCAGACTTTCAAAGAATTATGATAATGGTAATAATTTATAATATATATCAGTATCACAAATACTGATAGTTGAATATCGGTTTTTATTTGTTTTAGATCAAATTGTATTTTCTTGTCATTGTAAGAGACATGACCCATTTAAAGATAAAGAGGGTATAAATGAAAAAAATCAATTTGAATTAGTGCAATTTTTTGGTTACTTTCAACCTAGTAGTGAAATGTATCAAGGGGAAAATCTTAGGATTTCGTCTCCATTTAGCAGTGAAGAAGATGACCAAAAGTAGGACATACATTTTTTGAAATTAATGTAGTTCAAAATATTACAAACTTTATTTTGAATGTATAGCCTAGTGTTTGTTGGTATTGGCCGAATTATGACTCCACAGTTATTAAAAGAACTGCCAGTTATGGAAGATATAAAAAGTGAATTCACCTCCAGACACAGCTTAGAATGGAAATTTTTATTCCTTGATCATAGGTGAACAAATTTATTTTAATAGAATTTCATTCAATTTTTAACTTTGTGTATTTGATTTCAGAGGTCCGTCAATTATTGGCTATATGCCGTTTGAAGTACTAGGAACATCTGGTTATGAATATTACCATATTGATGACTTAGAAGATGTAATTTTATCACACCAAGCACGTAAGTAAACAATTAAAAATATTTTTAGATTGTATTATTAACTATTTATTTTTTTTAGTTATGCTGAAAGGCGAAGGGACATCTTGTTATTATCGGTTTTTAACCAAAGGCCAACAATGGATATGGTTACAATCAAGATATTATATCAGTTACCACCAATGGAACTCAAAACCTGAATTCATTGTTTGTCATCATCAAGTCATAAATTATTTTAATGTTATTAAAAAAGAAGGTGAGACTAACAACGGAAGAAAAAATAGTAAAAAAAAATCATGGCACATTCCTTTAAATGAAATTGAACATCAATCATCAAATAGTGATTATGATTCGTATCAAAAGAGACACTATGAACAAGCAAGTACAGACTCACCAAAAACGGTTTGTTGATTTAATAATTATTGTATCATATAATAGTAATTTAATCTTGATATTTAAGTACATTTTATTAACGCAAAGTTGATTAACTTAAAATGTAGGATTTATGGCTTATATTATTTATAATCAGTAATCACCAATCATATACATTTCTGGTCTATTATTAATGGATGATTTTGGAAATTATATTTATATATTTAAACCATTGACTAAATACCCAACTTCATAATTGCCTCAGTACATTTTTTAGCTAGATAATATGATCATTTTTAAATTGTAACATTTTGTATACTCATAACATGCAAAATAAGATATTATAAAAAGTCAAAGTGTCATTACAATTATTAATAAGCCGACATTCTCTTGAGACATTAAATAATGTATCAACAACTTTAAACTTTTATTTTTGAAAACTTCAACCTTATCTTCTAATATAATAAAAACCTTTAAAATATGTTTTTAATATTCAATAATTATTCTAAGAATCTTGTTTACCAAATAAATATATAATTAAAATGTTAATAAATATATTTTAAATGTTTAGAAAATTAGGTCAATTGAAGATATTCGAAATTCTAATTCTGAAAGTGAGTCATTGGCATTGGTAGAAAGTAAACATGATGTTTCTGAAACATTCAACGATTATTTAGATAATGCACAATGTTCAGTAAAATTACCTGCAGGCTCAGTTTCTCCTGTAAGTATAACTGTCAAACTTAAGTATTTGGTATAATATACACGAATATACAGATAAGGCATAAAAAAAGAGTCAAGTTAGCTGGATAATCATAAGTTATTGTGAATTATATTTACATATTTATGTATAATTTGTGAAGTGTTGAGTAGATCTCCTTGTTATGGATGTTATAATCGTCATGTATTATTTAGGTGTTGACTTGGAATTTTGTACTATGCAGTTTTGTGTATTTTAAATTAGATTTTAGGAGGGGAATAAAATTATGTAAAAAACGGTTGCTTACATTTGATTTTGAAACTGGGGTCCTATGTTAGTCTTCTATTAAATAGAAACCAGAGTAGTAAACCAGTTTCTTGTTTGAAGAGCGAAGGTGCAGGAGTTGGTTTGGCTTTGCTGATTTAATGTTTTCCATGAGGTGAAACATTAAGACAAGTTAAATTTTTTGGAGTGGTTGACTCGTGTCTAAAATAGCAGTATAATCAATAAAGGTCTAGATTTAAGAGTATTGTAATTTATAAGTTATTGTAGCGATACAGAACGAGGATCCTTGTGCATTGGTTAAAAGGGAAGTGGCAAAATTAGTTCACAAGTTGTATGTACGAGTTTCTAGTTAACAGCAACATCCCACACCCTTGTGGTTATATCCTGTTATTGATATAGAAGTGCATAATTTTACTAACTAGAATTGTAATATTATACATGTATAACTAACTGTCAAACTGGTGTAATTTTATATACTCAAATAATGTCACACTATATAAATTATTATCAAAACTATAAAACAAGAACTACTAATTTTATTATGCTCTGATGATTTCCCAATTTCAAGTTGCTCTTTATGTTTATTTTTAGAATTACTTCAATGATTTCTCTTAGGTATTTCACTGGGCCATCTGAGTCCTACCCGAGGTTATTGGCTGGTTTAATGGCATAATGTGGCGTTAAACATGTATATATGTATTTATACGAGACTTTTTTGAGAGATATTCAGATTCATCAGTATTATAATAAACATTTCTTGATTTTTGATTCTATATTATTCTAATTTACATGACTAACTCAATAGCAAAATACCAATAAATATTGGGAAAATTAAAACCAAAACTTTTGATTTAAAATTTATATTTATATTTTATACTCATTAACACATAAAAAAATTTAGTCACAGGAAAATCTTATTCAAGATCAACTACAGCGTAAACAAGAGCAATTACAAAAAACAATTGTCAAACAACAGGAAGAACTGAAGAAAATAACTAAACAATTATTAATGGCTCGATGTGGAATTTTGCCAACATTTTTGGATGTATGTAATATAGATTATTGTTTATTTTAATTGTAAGTTGTATTAAGATCATATAACAATGTCTAGGATTCTTTACAAACATCCACTCAAACTACCGAGCAAACAACTCAACCAGAGACTTCTGCAAATCAAATAATTTGTTCAAATACTAGTGGAGAACCGTTTGAAACTCGTCCATTAATATCTTCTGATGTCTTATTATTACATGAACGAGTAAAGTCACTTAAAGTTTTATCTAATAAATATTAATTATTTCACTTATATATTTTATTTTTAAAGAATAAACAAGTTATGCAGCATTCCTATTCATCAAATATAATACAGAATATGGTGGATGAGGGAGGAGGACAGTTGGATTATAGTTATAGTAATCAGTCAAATGATGTTCTTTTTGAACAAAGTTCTCCCTGAAAATCATAACAATTTCAAAGGTAGTTTAATATCTCATGTATATTTCTTTTATGATTAATTTTTAATACATTTGTTCAACGCTCAATGATTTTTTAGTATGATAGAATATAAGAATGAAGTGAGTGATAATTTTATTATAATTTACCAAATATGTATTTAAAAAAAAAATAATTGTACAAATGATTTTAATTATTCTCAAAAACTAAATTATCATTCAACTAAGTTTTTAATTGTTTTTTACGTTGTTTGTAAGTTATATAGTGGGCTTCTGTGTTGTACTACAAGGTCAACATAGGAAAAACTATAGCTCGGTTTATATGATTTCCTAATAGTATGTTATGGCAAAAATAGTGAACTATTTATTCCATATGTGATCTCTTAATGGGTTTGAACTTTGAAACATAAAATTAAGAATATCTTTTTGAAGTTCTATCAATGAAATGCCACTTCACGAGCCCTTGTCTGAAATGTTGTAATTTTAATTTGTTTTTTACTATATATATATACTAATTTTTTTTAATTAACAAAATGACTTGTGTTTAATGTAAAAACTATTCCTTTGAAGATTGTGTAATTATTAAATTAAAATAATAATAATGAAAGAATATCCTAGTATGCTGCAATTAACATTCGTTAAAAAAAAAATTAAATTTTAAGATAAGAACATTCAGTAACAGAATTTTACTACAAATTTAGATATTTATTTTATCAGTGTAATAACTAATAATTAAGTGATTATTTAAGTTCATTTATACTATACTTTTTAAATTACATGTTTATAATTTTTGATCTAAATAATTACTTTATCCATATAATTTAGAAGACTTAACATAGTTAACTATTTAATTGTAAATACTATTTTAAATGTTTTGCTCTAATTTCTTCATAAATATATTTTCTTTCAAATATAACCAGACACATTTTTTGTATATATATTTATATTAATTTTTTTCAATCATTTGGTTTGCTAGATCACTTTATTTGTAATAAATATGTTCCTCTTTATAGGTTCTGTTGTGGTTCCTTTGTTCTCTTTGCAGTAATAGTTAAATTACATGCACAACGACTAATCTATTTTGACGCATGAGTTTAAAAAAAAATGTATCTGTCTATTAAACACTGTTGGTCATAACTCATAAGTGTACATTATTTGATACAAGTAATTTTCATGATTAACATTGGGTGCTATTGAATATGTTAAATTTATATTTTTATTGTATTTATTGTTTTGGAGTTATATGAATAATAATGCATTCATTTTTATACTTAACATTTCATGAGCCTTTTTAATTTGTATAAATGACAACACAATATTGCCCCATATAAAATTCCTTCACATTTTGATTTAAGTATAAAATAACACAACAAATTTTTAATTTAAGATTTATAGAGTAGTGTAAAATATGTTTACTTGATTTGTGTGTTTAAAATTGGTAATTGATTTGTATCTGATATTAGTGTGTACAGTAAAAATTACTTAGTAGCTCACCTGAATGGGCTAGATAACTTCGCTGTTTGCTTCATAAAAATGTATATAGATACAAGTAAACAATTTCCATCTGTTTTTTTGAAACAATTCCCATTTATTTTTTATGATAACTATACACACATTCATTAACTGCAATGTACTGTATTTATCAAAATTGTAAATGCAATAAATAATTTTATAATGATTCAAAGGATATTCATTTTTGTATTATATTAACTAATTGGTCACAATATCAAATTAGGTCTATACATATAATATTATATTTTTGACTGGAATAATAAAAATTAAATTATGTGATTTTTATTGTATATACTATATATAATATATGTTGTAATTTACAATGTGACCCTTACTATTTATTTTTGTGGTACCTAATCTGTGTATTTTAGTCAGTAAATAATTTTAAATATTTTGTTTATCACATTTTTTTTATTATTATTATATATTCCTGACCAACTGAACTTAAATTTTGATTATATTTATATGTTGTTTCTATTAAATTGTATGTATCAATTAAAATTAGAAACAATAAATATATTCAATTTATTATAAGCAACACGTTTTACCTATAAATATGTATCAACATTTTAGTATATAATTTAAATTATTATATTTTTATTATATTTACTTTTAGACAAATATGATTTAATAAAATATAACATATAAAAACTTAAATTACAAAAATATTAAGTATATAAAATATAAAAGTTGAATAACAAGTTGTCAACCTTTCCTTTTTTTTAAATCTCATTCTGTTAGAATTCTTAATTAAAATAGTGTTCATTCTGTATGTGATTTTACTGGTTGATTAACTAAATTGTTAGTTGAGTTTTCCGTTTCTTCCACAGCATTAGATTTGTCCTTAAGTACTTTACCACCTGTGAATCCTAGAAAACAAACAAAATAAAAATAACTTTGGAAATTATTGAATTTAAGTTATAATTATATATATTACCTAGTACAAAGCAAGTAACAGTGGCAAATACTCCAACTTTAGCACCAGCCAAACATCCTAATGGACCTCCAACACAAGACCCAACTACAGCTCCAATAAGTGGATAAGACATTTTCTTCAATTTGGCTGCTTTACGTAATGACTGTTCAGCTTGAATTACGTTTTCATGTGTTGTCTCAACATGAGCATCAATTTTTTCAACATCTTCTTTTTGTACCTATAATTTTAATAATAATAATAATAATAAAAATAGGTACATAAGTTAAAAATAATTTACCATATGATCTTTATACATTTTTTTTATATAGTAATGTAAAAAAAAATATTAATATTTGAAAAAATAAAACCATTGTTCTCAAGACATAAAGCATGATATTTTACTTTTTACATAAATAAAATAGATGATTCAATTTAAATTTAAAAAAAACTTATCTAAAATAGTGTTTTAAATATTGAAGTACAAATTATTATTTGCAGGAGTTATTAAATTTAAATTTTACTTCTTACAATAGGAACAAATACATATTCAATTATTAGATTTCTAGTAGGATATAATAAAATAAAAAAGAAATCCAATACAAAAAATTACTGTAAGGGATTTGTTACACTTCAATCACCTCAACATCTGATAGTGATGTTTCATTATTTTAAATTTGAAAGTAATAATTTATAATTGTCTTCAATATATGATTCTGAGTGGTGTTTATTAATTATTTAAACTTACAGTAGCTGAAGTTTTTTCAATACATTTTAAAGTTTGTACTATTTTAATTTAAGAAAATTACTGACGAAATGAAGAAATATCTCTTTACACTCAACTATCAACAAATAGACATGACTTCATAATTTTGAAATTTTTGACTGCCTGAAAAAGGGCGCATAGAAAGAAATAACATTTAAAAATAATTTATGTACTTTTTGGAAATTTTTGGATAACTTTCAGTTATCATTTCAAGTTCAGTGAGGGTGGTCGTGTTTAATTGTGTTCCAATCGCTTATCTTAAATCTATAAACGGAATTACCTATAGCCTATAGGTCGTGTTTAATTTTTTACCATGTTACATAATATCCTAACAGATGAAAATAATTATAATGACATTATGGTATTATTAGGGAATATAAATATAGTTTGCATAAACTCGATTGATAATAATTATTTAAATATGATGTCGTTATATGATTTTAAATCTTTTATCAACGTATATACTAGAACACCAAATAAATTAAAACATTCTTGCATAGATCATATTTTATTAAAAATAATAGTGAAATAAAAAATTTTGAGGCAGGTGATTTACAGGCATATATCACAGATCTAAATCAAATTTCACTTGTTTTTTTCAATAGTCTATACTACATTACTACAATCTTTCAGAAAGTAGTATACATGCAGTATACACCCAATAAGAAATGTTGGAGATTTCTTATCAATTATAAGTGTTATCTACTTGCATGTAAGATTTTCCCTTACATCATGACAAAATTTATTTTGCATGCTTTACATAATTTCCCAAACATTTGTCATAGATATATATTTTATAACTTTATGACATAAGCTAGAACGTGATTTTTTTTTTAAATGCCTTTAAACACATTATAAATCATTGTACCTTTAAATTTTCTTGTAAAATGTAAATAATTGTATTTTATTTGGCAAATGACAATAGAATTATGTTAATGAAGTTGAAAATTATGTGATAATGAAAAGATATAGTAATAGTGAATTATACTAAATAATCAAATAAATAGATGACATTTAAAAGATTCTAATACGTACATTTACTAATTTGCTGAGATCACGAAACAGATCTTGAATACCTTGTATGTCTTTCTCAACATTTTTAACATCGGATTCAATTGCTAACATTTTTTCCTGTTTTTGTTTTTCTTCTTCAATGGATATTAAAAACATGCGTTTTTGATTCTCTACTTCTAGTTGTTCAGTATTATCTTTATAATTTTCTTCTGGTATAGCACTAGATTTGTATTCATCTAAATCTTCATCTATTTGGACCATAAATAAAATAAAAAATAGCAAATTGGTGGTAAAATATTAAAAAGTTACTTCTAAACATATCGATTGCTTCCAATAACAATTGTTTGCTTGGATTCATTGAGTTATCAAAGATCTGTAGATCGACAACAGCAACTTGATTTCTTAAGGTTTCCATCTCCCTTAATAATGCTCTAGCGCGTTTGATGGATTGTGAGGCTTTCATTTGTAATTGACGCATACTGCTACGGTTTTCTAAACGTCTTTGCTGTGTGCAAAAACAGTTACATAACAACAGAACAATATAAATAATAGGCTGTAACCTAAACAAAACACTAACCTTGGAAAGATTGGATTTTAATGTTTTCAATGTCTCCACTTGGTAAGGAATTGCGTTCTCGACAAAGTTTTTGATGGGTAGATCTAAATGACGAATCCTTTGCTTAGTCGTCCATAGGCTCGAACTTTCAGCCATGATTATTTTCCAGAATTTCAATTGTATTATTAGTTATTCAATTTACTGCTGTACAAATCACAGTACTAACAATCGATCGAAAAATAAACGATTGAAGAAGATGTTAAATTGTTGAACCGCCAGTAAAGAACAATATACAATATTGTTTAGTAACTAATTAATTAAATTTTAACTATTAACAGTAAAAACTATTAAATAATAATGAGTTTTAAAAGTGACTACTGTTACGCATTTACGATTTAGTGTTAGTCGAAGTCTCGAAGACTCAGCTACTCAGGTGGATAAGTTGAAAATACACAAAGAAATTATGAAATGATAACAGCAATGTTTTCATATTTATCCACAGATGTGTATACATATCATCTGTGTATTTATCAGACATCGTTATCAGTTGTCTTGTATACAAATAATTTTATTTTTGTATTTACTATATTGTAGTAAATGCCACTAAATTCTGACTTCTGTGTTATTGGTTGCCTTACTTTTTCAAGTTTGCAAGCTTTTTTCACGTTTGATAATATATACTATATAGTAACATCAATTTTATTAATAATTTATTATTATAAATTATAAAACTGTCATGTTTATGTTTTAACATTTTAACAATTTAAGACATATTAAGTATAAAAATGGATTGTTCACTTTGATTTTTGAATTGTTTTTATTTATTTGTGTTCGTAGTTACGACTATATTGGCGTATGATTCAGTGTTAACAATATTTATATCGGTAATGTATAAACCAAATAAAACGAATATTAAAATATAATGATTTAGTCAAAATATAACATATTATAATGCAATAATATCTAACATTATTGAGTATCGACAATAACAAAGATTGTCAACAATTGATGGAATCATGATCATAGTAATTAACATTGCCCTGCTCATCAAAAGTGCCGTAAAAATCAAATTATTATTTTTGAGAAAAATGCAGTTTTGTATTTTTCATTTATTATACCTTTATTATTTGTTAGTCTATTTGATTTAGTATAAAACATATCCACCTTTATAGTTTTTTTGACAAGGAATGCAATGAAATAATAATTTAAAAGTATTATTCGCTTATTATATGTACAAATAAAAGTTACTTTTATATTATTACTGAACAATATAAGCTGTTAATACTTTTATGTATTAAGGATAAATGCTGTAATCAAATTTTATGGCATTATTGCTTAACAATAATAAATCGTTTAAAAATGTATTTACTAGAGTAAAATACCCTATATAAATTTATATAAATAAATAATTTAAATATGGCAACAAATTATATCAATCACAATAATTATAAACACGAGTTTTATTACAAATTAATAAATTTTATCGTTAAATTAATAAAATTAAAATAATTGTCTAATAATTATGAATTGGATAATGCATTATAGTTTTATGACTAATTAATCAATTTTTTTCCAAATAATATTGAAGATAAAAATTTGTAAATTATTAATATAATATATTGCTGTTACTTCAGAAAAAAAGTCAAAATGTTAGATAATAACGCCGTAACTCAGGTAGCACATAGAAATGTTATGTTAAAACACTGTATCTATAATTATATGTATAAATATATTTACAGCGTTTATGCTTAGTAAGAGTAAGATGCGGCGTTCTTACTTAATACTTCTAATTTATTTTGTTACCTACAGCGTTTTTAATCTAGATAATTGATTTTATTGCTTGTTTAAAGTAATTTTAGGTATATTTTATATTTTTATTTACATTTATAGTGTAAAACTGATAAACTTATCAGATGCCGTAACATATATTGATGCTGAACATAAATTGAGACGATAGTTAATGTATCACTCATCACACAAATGATTAATATTGAATAGATACCAATGGACTTGTAAAGTTGTAAAAATCGAAAAAATAAATACATCCATATAAATGCATTTTATATGATAAGTATATTTGCTAATAACAGAAAAAAATATTGGAAGAATACATATTATGTGGATAGTAAATAGATCGATTGTGAACTCAAGTCTTTCAAGTTCACAGGATTAGGTATCAGATGTTGTTTTATTGCGTGACATTTTTTTATAGTTGCTATTTTTAGAATAATATGGTAAGTGTAGCCGTGTAGATGTCATTTCGCAGAATATATTTTTTAATGTGCAATTTGTTATTGTTTACTCGTTAATAATTTCATTATGAATTGTGATTGCAGAATTGATAATCTTATTAAAATGCCATCTGATTCCGTTGTAAAAACGTCACTTATAGTTGGAGGATTAACATTTCTGGGTTTTATAGCTGGAGGAAGACTTGGTTCTATGTTTGGTAAGATTCTTCAATTATACATAATAGATTTATTTATCACATGTTCATACAAGAAGTATAGAAACAAGTCAATGTCTTATATTTGTATTTATTTATAGACAGTTAAAATAAAATATTACAATATATGAGTTATGAAGTGTTTTATTTTAGGAGCGGTTATTGGAACAGTTGTTTGTTCAATGTTGAATATAGAAGAACCAATGAGAGAACCTAGAGATGAAAATCCTCGTATTACACCTTATTCTCGCCCAATCAGTTCAAATCGGAATAATGAAAATAAAGTCAAAAAATCTAAAAGTACAGTTATATTTAAATGTATTTATTGATTTTTTATTATAATTACAATATTTTTTTGTTTATAGATGAACCATGTGAACCATCTAAATGTTCTATATGTCTTGAACCATTTAAACCTTCAATTGTATTATTGCCATGTAAACATATGTGTTTTTGTGATGAATGTTTTGAAAAAGTACAAAGAAAAAAAATGTCTTCTTGTCCAATTTGCAGAAAAAATATTGATCATTTTATGAATGTGTATTACTCATAAGCTGTATTCGACCATTTAAATTTGCTAGCAATTTTTTTTAAATAATAAAACCGTATAATTGCTTCTATTTGAGAATAGTATGTATTTTTTTTAAACACTTGTTATATTTATCTAACAAATGTGATGTACTTAAATATAATTTTAATTTTTGTAAAAAATACTTAACTATGTAAAAAAGAAACGAAATAATATAATTAATTAATAATAAATGATAAGGAGAGTAACAATGTTTTCTGTTTAATTTTATATTATTATTTTATCTGTGTATGTAATATATTTAATATAAACATTTACTTATAATTAAATTATCAATATTTAAAATTCAAGTAAATTGACTGACTGATACAAAATGAGTCTATTAAACACATTATTCTAGTATTTAATAGGAATCCTTTTTATGGGGCAAGTATAGATTTGAAGTATTTGGTGATATTTTGCCTTTTCAATAACTAAATATACTTAAAATTTGGTGATGTTTATTATGTGCTGTGCTAAATACTAAAAACTGTAAGACCGTTTCCAACCGATACTGTATAACCCAATGTTATATAAACCTAGTTATTCATGAAGGGTGTACACAATGGGAGTTCAGAATTCTAAGTGCATTGCGCTGTAATGAGCCCATTCTGTAATAACTTAAACTTAATGTACTTGGGAAGAAGTATAACTATTGCAAATCGCTGTGAAAAATGTATATAAATAATAATTATAAAATTATTACAAATTGAATATTCCGACGTAAACAGTTTTGCTGATACTTATTCAATAATATTCACTTGAACACAATTTGCTCATAACCGCTGTGATGGATCACATATCAGATAACTCAATGTCAAAATAAACTTTCACAAATACTGCCATTTCCGGAAATGTACAATATATCTATTCATAAACAAACAAGTTTGTAACCCGCAAACATTTTAGGGGATTACACGTTTTACGAAAACCACATAACATAACTAATCTTATTTTAACAAGTATAAAAGTTAAGTTTGTTTTATACAAACAATCTAACTAGAATAAATTCTTCAGTATAAATTTTAATATATTTATGACCTATTAATTCTGTGTCTCTATGCTTATTCAGTAAGGCCAGTCCTACAGTAATCTTTCTTATCCAATTGCTGTGGTACCTATTTTAAAGTTAAAAACATCATTTCAACATCAGATGTCGTATGTTGCTGTTAATTTAGGCGAAATTCTCAACACATTTAAGGCATAATTGAGAGTATTTGAAAGGATTTTTTGTAATTACAGTGACACATGTACAAAATTCATCTGTAATAAACATTTTAAGAAAATGAATACCCCCTATTTATAGGCCTGCAAAAAATGCAAATGTATGACATTATGTGATTATAGAATAAAGTGACCACACACAATTTCTCTCCACTCTCTACCAAAAAAATAGGAAAAACTTAGTGGTGACAAAAAAATTGATTGCTTAGGAGTCTCATAATCGGGGGTATTTGAATTTCGAGTGTATATTCTTAACAATACTATAATGAAATACCGCAGTGAGGATTGAATATATTATTTTATTTTAGATTTTGAGAGGAGCGATGAATGTTGGTATTGATTTTACAATAAGGCTTTATTTTGTGTTTTTTATTATCTTTTGAAGCTAGTTAATGTACATTAATTTTCTATTTCATCAATTTTTCTGGTAAGAAAGTACTTTGGGGAGGAGGAAGGGTCAAAATTCAAAAATTTCAAATAGTTTTCAATAGCATACTGGAAACTGTATAATTTTTTGAAAAGACAAATATTTAGTTATTTTTAATATCTAAAAGGTAAAAAAGTGTATTTTTTTTATTTCATGGTCCTTTAAGTAAAAATTAATTTTCAAAAATTTTAATTCTTCTTTTTAACTATTTATATGCCTGAGCAAATTTTGATTTTCAATTTTCTATTATCAATGTAAAAATTTCTGTCAGTCAAAAAAATTGGAAATGTATTTTAAAGTTCCTCATGAGTTGACCTGATTCAAATTAATTTTTAGTGGATGTTTGAAGTTCAAATTTTCAAATAGTAATATTTTAGACTGACAGACTGAACTAAGTTGTTTTACGGATATAATAACTTTGTATCATAGAATAAAAATTTAACAAATCTGTTATACTTACGTCTTTAAATACCTAATGTTCAATAAAGCATTATCCTCTTACCCACTTTATTTCTTTTCAATTCTATGATTTTTACTGAATTTTCTCACAGCTTAAGAACCAAAGAGCCATACAATTATAAAATATTGCAATAATGAATATTAAAACATTTAAAACTGATATGGAAATAGAACACCTGTTGAAAATATCTATAATGGATAAAAATAGATTTGTATCATAATAGATTTTAAGAGGATGAATGTATTTTTTTGCTTTTATTATATTTATTTTCAATTATTATTTTTCTGTGTTATATACACTAAATATAAATAATTCTTCAACTTCAGTAAAGCTTATACTGAATTAAAACAGAAATACATTTTCTGGTAGAAAAGTTAATCCAATTGTCGATAATCTAGATTCTGGAAGTCTTCTAATAGAATATTATAATATTACGTACATATTATTAATAGCATATATATCAGGGGTCTCCAACCTTTTTTTACGGCGGGCCAAATTTGATATACGCTTTGGCATCACGGGCCAACATTTTTAGAAATGTGTTGTCTAAAAAAAAAAAAATGTGTGATTGACGAGTTTATCTATTATTAGTTAGTATTAGTGTATATGTATAACTATTATAAGTTGTTATGAATAATACCTACCAAAAGAAAATATTATAAATTCATTTTATTTTATTAATCAATTCAATAAAAAATAAATTAAAAACATTGAAAAATAATATATTATTTTCAAAACAGTAATGAGCTTGGCGGGCCGGAACCCGCGGGCCGTAGGTTGGGGACCCCTGATATATATCAATCTTATTAATCAGTAAAATAGTTTCAAGTTTTGGAAAATAAGATAAATAAATATAACTTAATAATAATAATATTTAATTTTCTCATTCAAACTCAATAATTCTTTATTTTATCTACATATTTTGTTGATTCAGGATTCGTAATCAATGAGGTATTACTAACGCCTAACGGGCTGGAAAGTACTGAGGCATCATTTAAATATTACTCTATAATTAATAATAAAAACATTTTAAGAATGGGCATATGACAGTAATTAATTATACAGCTCCAACCAAGGAAACTGAAACATACAGTATTACAGTACTAAGATAAGATACATTATCATACCTTATAGGCCTTAACTTAAATTTTCCTGAAGAAACCGGGAGTGAGGTATTAACATTATTTTTAAGTTATTAAACAGTACTTAATATAAATAATTAATTTAAACTGATAACTATTTTTTTGATATAATTTATTTCTAATTATTCAAGTGTCAAGAATGCAAAATCATACAATAATTCACAGTTTATTTTTTAAATAATTATATACACAACAAAACATCATTTTAAGCACAATAATAATTTACATATACAGACTTAAACTAAACAATTATACAAATAAAGTAACTTTAAAATAAATTAAAAAAAAATATATGTATATGTATATATAAATATATAATTGATGGCAAAATGAAAAATGTTTATCTAGAATATAGATTTTTGCCCAAATTCTATAGATTTGTGCATTTGAGATCTTATACAAGACACGTAGAAAAAAAAACGTACGTGCATATTATAAAATACTACTCGTTTAGTGAGTTACATTAGTTTATATTTAAGTACACTTGACTAAAGTGAATAAATATTTAAAAATTTACTTTAGGTTTTAAATTACCCTGTGAAAAAATCTTTCGTTCAATAAACAGAAACGAAAGTACATTATACACTTTTAATATAACGGCGATACATTTGAAAACAATATAATATTTTGCACAAAAGAAAAACTACAATTTATTTTTTTAAATTATAAATGCTTTTGGTAACTAAACAATTGGGAAATGCATAAAAGAAAAATATTTTGGCCTATAATTAATGTTTGTTGTTTGTACACTTTCAACAAAGTCCTCATTGATATTCAATGTAACCACAAACAGCGTAAATATACGCAAATATACGTAAATTAAATAAACAATTAATTAATTGATATTGAATTTAGGGAAATAATTAATTATTTATTAGAGGTCTTGTTTTGTACTATTAAAATCGATGTGGGCCAAAATATTTTTCAAGTTTTAATTGGCCAATGACAATTTTGAAATTGAATCTAATGCCAGTTAAGGTAAAGTATATTAAAATATTTAAAGTCTAAAACTAAAGCGAGGATAGTTGCCAGAAGAAATAAATCATAAATTAAATACAAAAAAAAAAAAAAAAAAATGGCTATCATGTTAAACTATAACATAGGTACCAAATTGGGTGTCAAGGTGATTCGTGCAAAAAAAAAGTAGTAAGGATGGGCTGGAAATGTTATGACTTATGAGTTATTGGTGTGAATTACTAAATTTTAAGTTCAGATAAAAATTGTGTTAACCAAATTAATGTAATATTGATTCTTTTCTTCTGTACATAACAAATTCAGTGTCATATGATAAAGAGAAGAGTTTTCAAAAAACATTTATTTGAAAAATTTGAGAGGAATGTTTTACATTATTATACAACTGTGTTATCTTTATGATTTCTTAAGGTGAATGAATCTTCAGTATAATAGCGTCGAATTAAAATAAAATAAAATTAATGAAATTCTAATTTCAAATTTTGTTGTTATTTTTGTAACTTAAATTTAAAAATAACTATATTTTGAGATGTGTCATATGCTATCTATAGAATATTTATTAAATTATATTAATATTTGTCTTATATATTATTCTAAACCTTAAACCTGAGCATATTATATTAAACATACACTGATTATTGTTTAAACATTTTAGACTACTTAACTTATCAAATTTAATTGATGGTGTGCTACTAAATTTAACGTTAATGATTGATTTTATCCTAAAATGTTTTATTTTTTTTTACATGAATAAGTTTATTACCGCCTTGCATAATATTAATAAGACATTATTATTTTTAGTTTTAAAAAAACATTGAACATGAGATATTAGAAATCTAATTTTATACATACACTATCAAGATAGAAAAGTTGTGGGTGTTTAATAAGAAGTCAAGATTTAATCTACTCAAAAGTCAACATTAGTAGAATAGAGATCAGCCAGTTTGACGAATATTTTTTGTAACAAGCTATTATAGAAGATTATTTTTTAGAGAAAATCAATTAATGTACAGCAATAAAAAAATATATAGATAGCACATGACCAATTGTTTCATAGCATACAAAATATACTAATAAAAAATTGAATAAACTATATTAGAAAAAAATGATTATATTTTAAGTACTGCCTCGGCATTGTAAATAACCCCAATGCAAAATAAATTAATTTGCTTTGATAAATATTGACACCTAACTTCTTACTGTTAACTCAGAGGAGCAATTTACAAATACAAAAAAAAAACTATATTAAAATGGTATCACAATATTGTGTTTTTGAATAATTTACTTTCATCCAATATAATTTTGTAAATTAATTTACGTTAACAAGAAAACAGTAATGTGTAATCGGAAACTTGATAATATAATCAACTTTGATGTAGAAATTGTGTGAGGTAGATAATAGGTTAATTTAATGTTATACTGTAAATCATATTAGCCATTGACTAAATTATAAAAATAAATTAAGATAACTAACACACTGCATTTAAGGTAATCTATTCTGAATTCAAGAAATGTATTAAATAGTACAAACACATATGATTTATTATTAATATTAAAAAATACTGTTTGGTTACAATTAATAACAAAATATAACATTGGTAAAAATAAAATTCATGAACACATGACATACAGGGTTAATGAGTAATACACTAAGCATACAACCATTACAACCACAATTTTTTGATTTTTTCAAAATTCTTATCTCTGGAGTTTCAAAGTATTAATTGATGAAGTATTTTAAAATAATTTTTTATACCATTTAAGAGAAATAACTTGTTGTAATATCAACTTTTTTTTATTAAATTAATATTATCCTGTAAAAGGTAATTATTTTTTTATTATTTAGCATTCAAATTGAAATTCAAACTAATTTTAGAGTTATAGAACACTGTGTACTAACGTTAATATTAATCTATTATTCTATACTTTGTCAAATCTTCCTAGTATAATAAATATTTGCCATTATACTTTGTTCAGCAAGAGAATATGCCATGTGTCGACCAAAACTTATCATCTACACAACATCTAGCCAGAGGGGAACAGTTTTTGATAGCAGGCTGATGAGCAGAATTGGCGTGTTCTCTCGTCGGACAGAGCTTACGTTAAACATCAACTTTATAGTTTTCCAAAACAATTTAAAGGACTTTATTAAACATACATATAGAGTTTATTAAAATAGAATTTATTTGTTCAAATTTCCATTTATAACAACATGAAAATGTTCTAAGAAATCATTTGCTGAATAATTTATAAAATTAAAACATCACAATATTTTGAAGAAAAAAAAAGTTTATATCATCATAGGATACTCGTAAAATGGTATACATATTTTAATTAAATATCCAAAAATTAGAATTAGTATGAATTCAATATGTAAAGAAAAATGTGGGTGGACCATGCTTGCAAACACTCTTTATATAACTAAGGTAAATTATTATTAGAAACTTTGTATGATTATATTTTTATCAAATGAATATAAGTTGAAAAAAATGAATCTTGATAGCTATTTTATGTACTTGACCACATATTGATCTTTTTTATGAATAAGATGTACACAATAAAATATTGTTTGTAATTCTTACTAGTTCTTAAAAATGTAGATTGTAATAATTTACAATAATATATAATTCAAAGTGAGAAAGTGACTGAATATAACAAAATACATGGTATTTAAATATATATTTTATATATATTTTTCAATATATTTTAATCTCATTAATAGGGTAATGATAAAGCAACTAACTAATAAAACTAATAAAGTGAGTTCATTAGTAGTAATTAATTTATTTTAACTATGAAAAATTATAATATAACCCATAAAAAACATATGTGATGCAACAATTTGTTTGTGGACTAGATAAAGAATTATTTAAATAAAAAATTTGGTAACATCATAATTATCAAAGAATATACTTAGCTTTCAAAATCTCTAATAGAATTGTTGAAGCCCATCCTTACACTATCTTAAATTTCTATCTTAACATATTTTTATACTTAAACATTTGTTTCATTAAGTGTAAGGTATTTTAAAGGAAAATATATCTATATAAAAAAGAAAGGAAAAAATTAAATTAATACAGTCAAATATTACCATAATCAAGTTTAGGAAATCCGTACACTGAGGAACCAATATTTTAATGTTCACGCTGTGGTCAAACATTTCCTATGACCAGTATGCTAGGACGGTAAAATGCTGCGCACCGCTTCATCCGTTGCCGGATCGCTGCGTTGCAAATTCAAAATACTGTCTATGGCACTTTGCACCTGTGCATTAATTTCTTCATCATCAGGGCAATGCCGTTTGTTTTCTGATGCAGGCTGTTCATCATCTAGTTGGTGATCGCGCTTTTTGGATATAGGTTCATCACTACAACCTGAAAATTATTGGTTAATTAAAATTTATATTTTTGATCATTAATATGCAACTTACTCGATGAAGTATTAACTGAATTTGTATTTAAATTTTGTTTTAACTGTTGTAATTGTGCAGACTCGTCAGCATCAAATTTTCGCCCCAACATGATCAATTCAGATGTTTGCACTTCTCTCTAATAACACATAATTAAT
Source organism: Diuraphis noxia (assembly GCF_037042655.1). NCBI lineage: Eukaryota > Metazoa > Arthropoda > Insecta > Hemiptera > Aphididae > Diuraphis > Diuraphis noxia. Next base: position 21,646,901 of record NW_028301714.1, on the reverse strand, counting down.
ATAATTACTAAAATTCCAGTAATTTTAAAATGGACCTCAGAACTATATAAATATGCATAACTATATTATAAATAATAAATGAATTAGTTTAAATGGTTACAAAATTAATTGGACAAAGCATAACGCAAATCATGATTTAATATTAAATTAAATATAATTTGCACATTTAGACTTAAATATTTGTTGCTAATTGCATGCAGTTTATTGTTATTTTGTAGTTAATGTATTACTTGTCTTAAATTATCTTTACTGTGCCTATAGTATACTTAGTTGTGCCAGTAACACTTTAAGAACGCCAGGAGTATAAAATATGATTTTAAGTCATTCAAATATTTTAGAAGTTTAACCATCTTTCTATGAATAAATATTTATTTTGTATAAAGGTAAGACACTTTTTATTGTAATAAACATAAACTATACAATAAAATCAAAAGCTGATTTACTATCATTTACCTAAATATACATGAGAAATTTATTTGAAAAAAACAAAATTAAGATAATTATAACAGAAAATTATTAAACAAAATCACTTATATGTTTAATTATTACATAATTACTAATTTATTTTATTAGCAAAGGCTATAAAATACTTTTGGTTTCAATCTTAAAAATATCAAAAAAAGTGCAAATTATATGTTAAGGAAAATTCAATTTTCATTTGAATATTCTAAAGGTTTTTTTTATGGCACATATCTACATTTTTCCAATGTAATGCATTTAATTTATTTCCTCTCTCGCTGTCAACATTTCCTACACTGACAACCTTTTTCAAAAAATTACTTAATAACTAAACATTTTATCTATTCTTCAATTCTTCAATAATTATAAAAATTTAATGCACATAATTCTGAGTCTTAAGGGGATGTGATACCCGCATGTGTTGTCTTCGTCTTTCAAGTGCGTAACATAGTACATGTTTTGCTCAACAGAACACACGTAGCTCCGTTAGCTTATAAATTAGAGTGAACTGACTTCTTATAAAATTTAAAGATAAGATTATTATCTAGACAACCTCATATACTTTTTATTATATATTAAATTTAAAGCGAGTTATGAGTATTTTAAAATTGTAAATTTATTGTGCATCTTAAAATACTCATAACTTCCTTTAAAATTTAAATATAATAAAAAGCATTTGAGGTTGTCTAGATAACAATTATCTTTAAATTTTATAAGAGGTCAAATTCACTCAAATTTTTAAGCAAACGGAGCTACACGTGTTCTACTAAACGTAAAATGTACTATAAAATGCACTTGTAAGACGGAGACAACACATGTGGGTATCACGTCCTCTTAAATGTTAACATGTAATACAATTCAAATATGATGCTCACCATGCTTTCTTTAAATAAAAGGTAACGGTATTTGTTGAACAATGATGCTTTTTTATCTAACATTTGTTTGGCAGTCGACTCAAAAATTTCATCAGCCAACTCCAAATCTCTTTCAGATAACACAGCTTCATTCAAGCAATGATATCGCGATAATCGTTTTACAGCATCACTTACTGAACTAAACGGTGTGACGACATCAGGATTGGTTGCACCTAGTTGATCAGCTGCAATCCTCTCAGAAATTCTAAAATAATATAATAATATATAACACAGTGCAAAATTAAAATGTTTTCTTTGTCTTACACATGTAGAATATAGAGAAACAGAGTTAGTTGATTTAAAGTCCATAATATTTGTTTTTATTAGTCATATTTCTGTTTTATGAGACAACAAACTGATTTTATACAGATACATTCAGGTTTTGCCGATGACTATGAGACCCATTGTATACCAAATCCTCCACATCAGCGAGTATCTCAGCCAAATAAGAACTACAGAACAAGAATTAGTGGAGGAAATGATAGGTAAAGTAAATTTGTGGTAGTACAACGATAACTAGTTTTGGTTAGCTCAGAGCTAATAATTCTCTCTCAAAATATATTTAATTACATTTTAGACCAAATTATTAAGTTAATAATTTCTTTGATTCAAAAACCTAATTCATTCTTGATTGGCATAAACTATTTATAGAGCAGTCAGTTTAACACATACATAAAAAAAACTTACTGCCTTTAATCTAAGTAATGAAAGTATCTAGATCTCTACTCTTTTTCAATATTAGGGTAGTATGTTTTAAGTTTTTTTTAGTTTATTTCATATATTTTAGGGAATTTAGGCAAAATATCTCTTCTACAACACACTAATTAACAACACTTTCATTTAGCTATGTTGTCCATTAAGTTATTAAATGTTTATTGAAATTATGCCGGATAATATATTTTTAAAACTTCTTGATAAGGCATTAAATGGACAGACAACTATTTTATACCAAAACATATTGGACTAAATAGAGTAGATAAGATTATTGAATAACGCTAGTAAATTGTTAACCAAAAACCTCTTATCATATTTCACTCATTGTGATTACATGATTGAAATTAACACATCATATAATGTATAATAAAAATTAAAAAGTATAATATTATTTGTGATTTTTCAGAAGGTTAATTTTAATGTATCAAGCTTCTAGTAAAACCAAGATAATGTTATTCTTTTAATAATTCTTATAGAATATTAAAAATATGAAAAGGTTTTAACGCTATACGTCAGTGTAAGACTGAGATAACAAATATATAAATTTTCTTGATACTAGTACAGGATAATCAACATAAAACTGGACACTGAACACTTACAACGATATTCGTTTTGAAGCACTGAATGCAGGAAGAGTTGGAGAAGGTTCACAAGATGTTTGAGTTCCAACCTATAAAATAAATAAATAATAATTATGAACCATAAACATATATTTAATTATGTAATATGCTTTGAAATTAAAAAAAATTATAATATTTTTCTGTATGTTTCTCCATGAAAATTGTTTTATTTTACAACTTTTAAAAAAAATATTTACAATAAAATGAAAATAAATAAATTTTATAAGTGAATAAATATTATAAGTTACTTACTTGTACATGTAAAGGAGATGTTGATTTATTACTAGTTGGAGGAGATGCAATAGTTGATGTTTGCACTGAAAGAGGAGGCGACATAGTATGAGGAGGGCTTGATGCCATTGGGCAAGGTGGAGGCACCAACCTTACAGGTGTAGATACCTAAAAATATATTATATTAAAATATTAAACCTTTTATTTCACATAAACAAATAAATAACTCCATACATAAGTAATTCCTTGTGAATTTTGTCCCGAAACAGTAGGAACGATTTTGCCACATTGTAAAATTTTCTGTTGTTCATTAAACAATCTTTGTAAAGCAGTTTGCTCACTACTTGTGCGGTATTTCTTAGCGCTCAATGCAGATATTTGATTTTGTACTGCTTTTAACAACTAAATATTGACAAAAATAATTATTTTTATATTTATTTATATGCATTTAAAATGTATTAACAAACCTGTTGTTTTTGTGGTGTAAGTTGTATAGTTTTTACCCTTTGATTTGAAATACTACTCTCTGGCGAATTCAATGGAACTGGTGTATCATGGTGTTCTTTCTCTTTTTCATCACATTGAAATACCATCGGTTTCACAACAGCGGCTCTTTTTACTTTTCTTGGTTTAATAGGAGCTTTATTTGCACATGGGGGAACAACCATAGTTTTATTGATTAATATATTTGGATGAGATTGGGCAATACTATCTAAAAACGCATTTTGGGATTGAACTTCTAGTGGAACAGAAGCTTTTGGTGGACTATTTGGCCTGAATATTTTTGACGGAACCGCTAATGGACTTCTGTTATTCGTTCTATTAATTACAGATGTTTGATAATTAGACAATGTCACGTGATTATCATTGGATTGTGATATAACGGCAGCACAAGGTTTTGAAAATTGCATGTTGCTTTGTTGTGGTGACGTAACAATGGTTAAATTTGGCCGATTTGGTAACATTGGAGTAAATGACTGAGAAACATTTGGTGACGGTATAGGAGAATTATAGGAGGCAGGACTTTTTGAATTGCTTCTAGAGCTATGAGACATAGCTGGGCTACATTGAGGACTTATCACAGATTGAATACTTCTAGGACTATGTGAAGATACTGGTACGGTTTTAGACCTTGATATTGAAGTTTGCATTACTCTTTCTGAAGTATGAATTATTGGAGATTGATTTTGTAACTCCACATTTTTATTCATTGTAGAAGAATTAGTTACTATTTGTAATCGGTTTTGTTCTTCATTAAACAAGATATCATTATTTCTTGAATCATTATTAGCTGCTACTAATAGCCGACTATCCATCATGTTTGAAACAAGTTGGATGCTACTATTTTGTTGATGGTCTAAACTTGACACCATTGTACTACTACTATGCATTACCCGAATACTATTATTTTGCTGCATTACTTTATTTTGCTGATCTTCTACTGGTGTTGACATAACAAATTGTTGATGATTTTGTCGATTTTCAACACTAACAGGTGTACCAGCAGTGGGGAACATCAAATGTTGGCCATTAATAATATTTTGTTGTAATGATTGAGGTTCTAACACAGTTACAATTTGAAGACGACCAGAAACATCTGCTAAAATACGCATGCCAGAACCATTTTGTGCTTGAGTGGGTAACGTTGCATTGCCTCCTTTGAGAAGTAATGATTCAGCACCAGCCACACTCAGAACAGCATTTTGAAGAATTTGACCACCATGATCAGCAACTAACTGAGCTAACTGAGTTTGAGCCGCAGCAGCAACACTTGCAGAAACATTCTATAAATTAAAATTAATATTGATCAGGTTAATTAAAATATTAATAACAGATAAAAAAAATATTTAACCACTACATAAGTACAGAAAATGATACATAAAAATAATAGTAATAAATTGACACATCCACAGACTATAATACAGACCATCTCTGTATAAAACTTGCAACAGAAATTAGATAATAAAATACGGTTGGTGTACGTGTTGGACACAATCTTACGCGTCAAATACTGGGACATTATCACTAAGATACCAGCACCTTATTTCATGTATTATGAACAGTTTAGGACATAATGGATTCTAGTATTATCAAACACAGTAACAAATAGTATAATATTCTAATTTACCTGAGTTAATGTGTTAGTGGTAATCTGTGGTTGATGTACAATCATGCGCCCATCTTCTACTAAAGACAAACGAAATCCTCCCTGTAATATTAATGAAAGAACTAATTAAATTTATACTTCAAAATAATAAGCAAACACACTGAACATTTACCTGAGATGAAGAAGTAGGGTTTTGCAATTGAGCTAATAAAGGTGCAGATTGTTGATGTGGTTGTGGAGGAGGGGTAGGAGTTTGTTGTATTCTATTATTTTGATTTAATTGATTTTGTTGCATTGTAGGTGTACCAGATTCTTCTTCATCAATACCTAAACCAAATCAGTAATAGATTAGTTATAACCAGGGCTCGGGACTTATAGCACTTAAAATCATTAAAATAAGCGCTTAAAAAAGTTCTTAAAAACATCATTATAAGTACTCAAATAAGCATTTCAAAATTTAAATTTTTGCAAAAAATATGGTTATAACATAAAAAAATTATTTTCAAAACTAACCTGATAGCTTGATTAGATTTGCAAGGTCTAATTTTACAGGTTCATCATCGTGTGGCCTCGAATGCATTTTTGGTTTCTTTTTTTTAATATTCATAGACCTATTATTTGATGATTGTGTGATAGTCGATTGAGGTGATAATGCAACCAAAGCTGGACCAGAACATGTTTGAATTTGCTGTAATTGAACACTTTGGCCACTTACTAACCTCACAACCTAATGTTACAATAGTTATATAAATTAAAAATAATTTAATAGTTATAAATATTCTTTAAAATAATTAAATAACTATTAACCTGGTTTGACTGTTGTCTAGGTTGTTGAAGTAAAATTTGAGTACCATTGCAAGTGACTTGAGTTTGTTGGGTATTATGGTTTTGAGTATTGGGGGATCTGAGAAAAAGCTGAAGGCCACTAGTTGTTTGTGGGCCGACTATTACACCAGCAGTTGGCATTATCTATTTTTAGAAAAAATAAAAGATTGTTGTATTGAGTACAAAAATAATTTGGACAAGTAAATTGTATTAAATTATAAATCAAACACAAAAATACAAAAATTTAATTTAAGTTACTTAACATACAAAGAATCTAAATAATCAATAAGATAAAAACCTACTTGATTTATCAAGAAAGCACCTTGTTGTTGACTATGTATAGAGGTTGAATGATGTGTTTGTTGTGACTTAATGCTGTTAATACTAGCATGGTTCTGTACATGATTATTAGGTTTAGGTAATATTTGGGGCGGTTTATTTTTTACTTGAACATTATTTACATTATTTCGACTATTTGATTGAATAAATTGTAAAACCGGCCCATTCGCACTCATCATCTGTACAAAAAAACATTTAAAAATGAAATATTGTTAATAATTATTTGACAACAGTTATTTACCTGATGGATAACTTGTGGTTGGGGTGTAATAACCCTCTGCTGAGGAGAAGGAGTAAGTGATCGAGAAGAGAATGGTGATGAAGGTGATTGTGGTATACATTTTGTGTTTGTGGTATCCAATATTGCCGTAGCCTGTTGTTGTTGAACCATTGTACCAGATGTGTGCTGTTGGGCACCCATCTTAAAATATTATTATAACAAATATAATATTATTTCATTGTTAATTAATCAAAACTAACGATACATATTCAAACAATTATGAAGTTGATATTAGCTAAAATTTTATTAGTTTTCAAATGTTAAAATTGAACATCTAAAATCATAAATTAATTATCATTACTCAGTAATTGAGAGATCATTTGAATAGTTTATAAGTATAAATTAGAATTTAACAGTTTAAGTATGTGAGCTATCAAATAGCTTTTGTAAGCATATGTGGACAATTTCAGAAAATAGAGCATAGAGTAGAAGACTGGTAAGTCTTCAGCAATACTTAGATTTTCTAGGACAGATGTTACTGGCATAACATAATACATTAATTTCAAAATGTACCTGTCGTATGCTTGTTGAGTGAAGAATGTTTGAGTGTTGAACATGTTGATGTAGCACTTGTTGAAAGCTCGTATGTTGATGTAAGGTTGCACCTTGTTGAGTGGTTACAGTGGGAAAAGTGGTTATTCCTTGTCCCTGAGAACTAGCAAGTACTAGTTGAGGTCCACCAGTGAGTACACCATTATTTCCTGTACCCTGAAAACATATTCAAAAATTATTAGGTATAAAACTTTAAATTGTGATATGATTAAAAAATGTACTGTTGTTTGATGATGAAGTGTTAAAGTTAATCCACCTGCAGCAGCTTGTTCTTGTTGTGCTTGTATGTGTTGTAATTGTTGATACTGCATGAAAACGCATTAATGGTAAACATTAAAACATTAAAGATATTATGTTTATTTTTTTATATCATACTTAGAAGACAAACCAATTTATATACCTGATGATGTGTGAGAAGCACTGAACTGGCAGGGCGGCCGTCTAATAGGCCCTGTGGTATAGAATCCACGGTGCCTTCCAGTCTGCAGCACACACCATACATTCAATTACGCTTTAGCCACCTAGAATTGAATTTTACTTGGATTTATTTTTCTCGTTGAATTCTGTCAACTACCTAAAGTTTAAAATTATTAATTGTTAGTAAATAAATATATAATTAAAAACTCTTTAAGTCACTTAAAATAAATTTGAAAAAATGCTTTAAAAATATGTATTTAATTTTTTTGTTTTGAAGAAAATTCATAAAAACAATTAGTTAACTAAAAATATTTTTATATTTTGTATTATACAGGGTGGTTCGTGAGGCATAAAACACTCATTATTTATAAAAACTATTTACTTTTTTCAGATTTTTTTTTCTTCAAAATTTTAGATCTATGCAGTTCTAAAACTATATACATTTTTAATATTTTTCACCCTCATATTTATTAGGTAAACCACTATCAACTATTGATTTTTAAATGGCAATCTATATTAACAATATCATAAATTAATAAGGCTATTTTTTTTAATGAATTGTCATGTTAAAATTTTCATTTTTCGTTAATCCGTAGACAATATATAGTCTCCCAAAATTGGATGCTTTTGGGGTGCTGTTTGTGTATAAATGTGTTATATCATGTCAGTACTGCGGCCGCAGCAATTGGAATTTTTGTACTATAGCGTAAAACATAATACACTTTTCAAATAAATTCAGTAAGTACGATAGTAAATCTAAGTTGTGCCCCAAAATAGGTAAACATTTCTACACAGGACAAACACCACCCTAAAAACCATCCAACTTTGGGAGACTATATCTCGTCAACGGATTGATGAAATATGAAAATTTAAAAATGAAAATTCATTAAAAAAAAGCCTTATTAATTTATGATATTATTAATATAAGTTGCCATTTAAAAATCAAAAGTTGATAGTGGCTTACCTACTAAATAATAAGGGTGAAAAATATTAAAAATTTATTTAGTTTTAGAACAGCATAGATCTAAAATTTTGAAAAAAGTAAATAGTTTTTATCAATAATGAGTGTTTTACACTTTTACGCCTTATGAATCACCCTGTATATTTATTTATATTCTAAGATATCTCCAATGGTAGATAATGTTTTGAATATTTGATCAGCCACAACTTGTACTATGATAGAAATATTAGTAATATTTTAAAAGTTCAATTCAAAATTCCGGGTGTGATGGACAGTTGAAAATATTAGATCACTTTGAAAGTTGCATTAACATAACAAATAGACATCTAACAGAAAATAAAAATGTTTAAAGCGAATAGGTTGACAATTTACTTCGTAGAGAAATCGTACATCTACCCTTGAAAAACCCTAATATTAACGATTAGCAATGGCTACGTAGAACTCGCAGCTACAGAAAATAAAAACGACTTCTCGTCACAACCTTAGAAGGGATAAAAGACGTTTAATAGCAACAAGGCGACTGCCAGTCTAGGGCGTCATCACTCATCATTATTCGCACTTCCGAGTAGATAGCTATTAAGGTATCGAATCTAACTATCTAAGGCCAAGGCAAATCACTCATCAAACAATTGTCCGGACTGCTCGTGCCGAAATTTCGAGTAACGTCTTTAGTTTTGGTCAAACGGCCTCGGAACGTTTGAAAATACCAAAAACGATCACGTTTAAACGTCGTGATCGACGAGCAATGATGGTCACGGACAACTGCGATGTTATTTAAGATTTAAAATCGAATAATAACGATGCGACGCACGTAACACTTTATCAGCGGCGTCGTTGTTGACATAACAAAACGGCCGGCCGGAAAATTTTAACTCCTGAACACGTACTGAAGTGCGCGCGAGATACGTTTCACGGTTGGACGATCTCTAAGAGCCATCCGAGAGCATGTACCGGTGCAACTTACACTACTTGGAGTCCACGATAAAGGTGCGAAAATTAATGCATATCGTAACGATAATATTACGTCCAATTAATTTAACTATGTTATTAATAGGCTCGACGACGTATAGCTACGTTTATTATTAGTATCGCTGTTATTGTTTTTGTTGTTACGTTGGGTATATTATTATTTGTTTTTATTACTTTATGTTGTCAATGCTAAGGTTGTGATTATTTTTCGTTTGGTATTTGCGGCGAACTGTGATATTATTTTGCACTCTTACCGTTTCGCGCACAACGCCAGCAGCAGTGTCCGGCAATCCGATTCCGTATCCGTTACATAATAATAATAATAATAATAATAACAACAACAACAACAACAACGACGACGACGACGACGACGACGATCGCGATAATTCGATGGCGGCGCGCGGCACTAATATCGCGGTAGCTCGGACAATAACATCGCCGACGCACAGCGAAACACGGACGGCAATTAGCGTGGCCGATAACAACATAACATGATATTCACAATAAACACAACGACGCGCGATACGTATTTCGGGCACTACTACATTATCCGTCGTCGGCGGCACGGCCACATAATTGATGATGAGCGTGTGTGTGTGTGTGTGTGTGTGTGTGTGTGTGTGTGTGTGTGTGTGTGTACCGTGTATGCTAGTGAGCGGGCGCGCGTGTGTGCGTGTGTAAGTGAGTGCGTGCGTGTGCTATCGCTATCGCACGGCTCCGCGGTAATGTTACTTGCCGGCGCGTTTGTGTGCGATCACGCGCCCCTCCTCACCATCTGCCAGTGCTGTGTGCTTGTGTGCGTGTATACACAGACAACAAAAATCGAACGGCCATTTTATTGTTTTGCAAACGACGACAACGCACGAAAGGATAAACCTGCTGCTGCTGTTGCCGCCGCTACAGATCCGTCATCCCATAAAACTGCCAGTGTTGCCAAAACAGTTTATAAGACCCGTCCGATCGCGGACGATCCGTCACCGCCATTTGCGCCCCACGGCCCACGGTCATTGTTGCCGCGCAGTCTCGCCTATACAGTCTGTTTAATAGTGTATACTGTATATACGCATTGTTATTATTGTTATTAATATTCCGATACCACCGTCTGTTGTGTTTAGTGTTTACGTTTTTACGACCAAGACAACGATAATAAATCATATCACTTAGCAGTTAGCATTACAACCACGGCTATCGTGGGTTCACGATTTGCCTCGTTTTTCGTCGTTATAGAGTCTATAAAGTCCATATTATTATAGAATTATACCTGCCTTGCTGCCTCACTTCCATTGTCGTTTTTACTGCAATAGTGCAATTTGTACATACTCTTATCGTTTAATGTTCTATGTACTCATTGTTTTTTTAATTAGTCCATCACAACGGAATATGAATTATAGTTTTGTTTGTCAACGTTAAGTATTTTTTTCTCTTCTGTAGGGAACGATCATTATCATTTTCTGTTTGTACGTTAGGGTTGATTGTTTATTTTTTTTATAACTAATGTATAATCTAATATTATTAGAAAAATAATACTTAATATAAAAACTATATATATATATATATATACACCTATAAGTGATAAATCATAGCACTACTATTGCATTAATATTATGCAGGTACTAGGTACATTATATGATTTGCCTAATAAATAACCCCGGAAAAAATATCCCCGGAAAAAATAACCCCGAAAAAAAACCCACGCGAAAAAATAACCACGGAAAAAATAACCCTATAATAAAAATGATTTGTAAGTAATAAAGTATAAATTTGTAAAACAATGTCAATAATATATAAATAAAAAATTCTCATTATAAACGTGGAATACAATACAATTTGTCAATTTATATAATACAATAATTTGGTTTTAAATTACCGAATTACCACATTACATTAAATTTAAGATAAAGTTAGTACTGTTAGTAGTTAGTAGTACCTTCCTTATCCGTTATAATATGTCACTGTACCTAGCTATTGTAGGTATATCTGATCGATATGACAGACAGATCGTTTTTATCGTAGGTATACAATAATTTATCATTAAATCCAAAATTAATATTATTTGTGGGAACATAACAATTGTACGTAGGTAATAGGTATGTTATACATTTAGATTTGAGATTAATTTGAAAACTTATATTAACTTATATTATGGGGTTATTTTTTCCGTGGTTATTTTTTCGCGTGGTTATTTTTTCGGGGTCTAAATTTCCGGGGTTATTTTTTCCGTGGTTATTTTTTCGCGGTACCACATTATATATAGTAATATTTATCCAAACTTATATATGTTTAGATAATATTTCCTTTTAACACCATAATATAATAAGCAATTTAATAATGTAGTTATACACTCATACGATGAAGTGCGAAGAAGGTAGTAATTTTTATGAACAATCGTGTCATAAACTAGCAAAAGATAAGGATTCTTGATCTGCAAAAATTAAGTACGACATGTAATTTTATTTTATTTTTTAATCAATATATCAATCACTTCAATATTAATAAGAATATTTGATAGGTATGCCCATAATAGTCCATATTAATACAAAAGTAATAATATTTTAGTATAAATTAGAAAAACTCATTTGAGCATTATATTATTATTATTTTTCAGGTAACTTAATTGCACGGACGTAGCATCGTTAACGGCACAGTCTGTCATTTCTCAGTCTAATGTTATGCTTGTAATAATATATTGATGAAAAAAAATTACAATAATTATTGATTACTGAATACTGTTTAGTAATTTATGTAATAGTGTCGGGTCTGTAGACCGTTTGATGTGACGAAATACAAATTTACCAAGATCTTAGAAATTTTTTCTATGTTAACTTGTAACAATGTAACGCTAAATAAGAAGTAAGAATAAACGCTAAGAATTCTAAAAAAAACTTTTTTTAAAAGGTCTACAGTGATTTGACTCCCCACATTCACCTCACTTGTTTACGCATCTGATTATGCAAACAATGAAAAAAAAATTTATATGGTTGTGGTATGTTTCTTAAATTAATTAGGCAATATAATAGTTATGCGTACTCAGTACTCACTATATTGTGTCATTTTGATTGGCCCTAAATATATATAGGTTTGTTTCCACCATTCAAATTATTTTTAGAATATTATCTTAAATGTGAATATCTAATAATAAACACTATAAAGGTAGTTGTATTTTTTTGCACAATTCTCATATGAATCGAGGCGTCACATATTTTTTGCGTTTAAGTAATAAGTACTTAAACATTTTGAAATGTCGTCTTTTTCAATTAACGTTAAAGTAACCTAACCATTGTTATTATTTAATCATTATTCATTTTTATTATGTAGAATACTGTGTTAATTGATCATACACATTAAATAACTTTTACCAGTCACCACGATATTATCACTGTCTATCTTGTAGTTTTCTCATACGTACGAATCGATGTGTCACTGTCACGCCACTTTTTTTGGCGGTGACCCGATCACGACAAGGTATTTTTTTTTTTAATTATTATTTGACTTTCAAAAACAAAAAATGTGTACATTTAAATGATGTTTGAGTTATTTTAAGATAATATTTAGATATATCGATATTCAAAACTCAAAAATATTTCTGCCCGAATGCATTAAGTCTATGTTGTGCGTCGGCTAAAGTGAACAGTGTGCTCACATAATCTTGAGTGAAAGAAAAATATTTCTAGTTATTATACTCTTTTTTATACTTATATGACTAAATGATTAATATTTTACATAAAGTAACAAAAATCATTTTATGTGAAACTATTGAATCTTCGTGTTAGTATCGAATGTCGTGTAAAACTTTTAAACGTTTATAAAGTTACAAAAAAATGTGTGACCGTATTTATGATAGTTTTCGATTACGGAGAAAATTAATTAAACAACTCACGAGGACGAGGTTGTTCTACATTTTAAACCTTTAATAAAAATTGTATCATACATAAATATAAAATACATTTGTATATTATAAACAGTGATATAAATATTTGGTAAGTTACAATTATATTCATTTATAGATTATCACATAACAGTAAACACGATCCTATATTATGCTTGTTACTCAAAGTACTCAAGTTTATTAGTTCTATTCATGGAATATCTTTATTTCATATAATGAAATTTGTTTTTTGAGTAAGGCTTAGTAACGCTATAGTAACGATTTGCTTAGTATATTCTAATTTAAATTACGTTTTAGTACATTTTTTTTTTAAATGCAGTCAAGTTAAAGCATTTAAGTTATTTTAGTAAAAAAATATTTTCAAACCGCCTGATAAGATAACTTGGTATGAATTAGAAAAAAATCAAATGAGTGTTCACAATACGATTTAATTTTTTCGAACTTAATTGAAAGTTTAGAACTTAGATTGTTCAATTAATCAATATTTGGTAGCCCTTACAATTTTTGTGGCAATTTGAAATTTTTGAATTTCTTGAGAAAAGTCAAAGGTAGTACTACGCCTCAAGCACGAAAGAAAATGGCGATACGAGCTTCAGAAATAATTGAGCAAAAAGATGCAAGATTGGGAACCAACATTAAATATATGAATGTACATCTATAAAATGATGCATCAGCTGATTTCGTAAAACAATTGCTGGAAATGGGGAATAGTAAACTATAAAAAAAAAAGCTATCGACGAATTAACACAATGCATAACATTCCCAATGATTCCAACAGGCAACAGATATGCCTTTTGAATTCAAACTTCGCAATTTTCGGTGTGATTCGCCTTTGCAATGGCCATCAGGCCATCAACAAAGTACAAGGACAATCGTTACAAGTGTATAGACTGAATTTGGAAAATCCATGCTTCTCACATGCCCTTCTGATTTATTTGTGTACGCACCAGAAAAAAAGAACAAAAACTATTGTATATTGGGATATGCATTTCAATAGATATCATTCAATTGAATACTTGAATTTTCAGACTTTTCTCGATAAAACTAATAAAATTACATAATAATAAAAAATTGGGTACTTGTTTGTTATCGCCCCGCCAGTACACCGTATAACATTTATCTCCCCGCCACTCTTGTTTGTTATCGCCCGGCCATAAATAAAATATATTATAATACAATACAAAAATTTAAAAAAATTTAAAAAAAAATGTATTATTATTATAGATTTACAAAGGAGGCCATTTAAAATTAAAAAATGTATTACAATTATAAATTTAAAAAAAAAATAATATAAATAATAATACTGAATACAGAACTCAGAAATAACTTTTTATTATTACATTTTATTAAGCCAGCAACGTACTAATATAATATTATTATTTATTTGATATTATATTAGTATGATATAAAATGTCTCGCAAAGTGTAGTTATTTCCTAAAATATTTCCCAAAACAGATCATCTATCATGAGCTAAACACGATAACTATATGCGGGCCGATAACAAATAAGAATGGCGGGGAGATAAATGTTATACGGTGTACTGGCGGGGCGATAACAAACAAGTACCAAAAATTGATTATCAGAGTAAGATTATTACTTAATATATATTAACCATTATCTATCTATATGTATAAAAAAAAATACTACAAGCAACAAGCAACTAGTAACAGTAGTAACGAGTTCAACACACTGCAGTTTGAGACATTTAATACGTAGGCTTTTTAACGGGTTACGAAGTGTACAGATTCAGCAGTATTCTCCATATTTAAAAATATTCGAACAAAAAAAAAAAACAAATAAAATAGAACATGTTCTTTAAAAAATTAATGGAATACCTTTAATTTTTTTCACACGAAAAAAGAATACGTTCCCGTTAAATTCCTGAAAATTGAACGAATTATTTTTATCGCGTTCCTTCCAAGTACTGCAGTTAATAATTACAATTTACAATCGTTTATATTTCCTTTTCTGTGAGTTTACCTCACTTAATCACTGATTCACTCATCAGTTAGTAACTAGCGAGAGAGCGCAATTGCGGGCGGCAATCAGAATACGTAGTCGCCATCGCCATATTCTCTCTCACCACGTTGTGGCTGTTCGGCGTAACCATTATCAACCCGTGTAAAATTGAATGGGTTTGTCGGCAACTCGTGATACGCATGCCTGTGACGTAGAATTTCATAAACTGTTTGAGCGGTGGAGTGATTTGCGTCAGTGGTTGTGGTGGTTGAGGCGGCGTCGGACCAACGAGAAACGCTCAAATACTTCGTCACTGGCTGGGCGGAGGGCAGATGCGTCATTCCATTCAAATCCAGCATACTACCGTCATACCTATTAAATTTATCAAGTGTTAACCAAATAATGCGTCGAATAATCGTGTGCCACTCGTGCTCACACGCTTTGTAAATTGTAAACAAGCTACTGAATGATAACATTGATAATAACAATTTTTCTTTTACGCACTGTGCCCAGTGCCCATAGTATTCAGTGTGACTGTGTTTTTATATTTTATGATATATTTGTTTCTTTTACTTCTGTAGTTATATGTACAATTTATTTGTAGAATGGAAGAAAAATGTAATGCTGTCGTACCGGTCCAAAAAAATCCGCGGGGAAAGGTGAGCACAATTAATTGTTATTATTATTCAATTATAATATTATATAAATGCCAGATATAACACACATAGCCGTCGGAAATGGGTGGGGGTGGCACATCGAGCACACGCTAGGATCTCGCGTTTTTACAGTTTTTAGATTGAATTGCGGAAAAAAAATCTCCAGACCGCAATATTACTCACAACCTCATGAAAATGGTTGAACATAAATTTTTAAACGCGAATTAACACCTACTCACAGTAAAAACATATAGGTAGCATATAAAAATATTTCGAATAATTAATGCGTCAATAATACAAAATATAGATGATAATAATAATAATAATTAATAATAATATAATTGTCAAACAATAATCATTAAACGTAGGCACCTATTCACAGTAAAAACATATAATGATATAATTGTAGTTTTTTGAAATTTTCAGTTTATTTGATGTTTTCTATGTAGGTATGTATGATAACATTTTCAAAATATTTTAAATATTTTAGAGCTATTTATAAATCAAACGTTATGATTATGACTTTATATTATATAAGGCAAAAAACTGTTGACATTTTTAAATGTAATTATAACGGAGAACAAAAATAATTAATACCAAAAATTACAAACATTTTCTAAAAATGCAAAAAATTTTCAATTTCTATAGCTAAGTATTGCAAATTTAAAACAAGGTTTCTCATAAGTAGTTGAAAAAAATCTAAAAATCTAAAAAAATATCTATACATCTTTACTCTAAAATACTCTATGAGGCATACTAGATACTCGGTATTTTTTATAGATATTTTTAGTTTAAATTATAAGGATAAAAAATATTTAAAAATATAATTTTTTAATAAAAACTTTGCTTTTCTAACAACTATATTAATTTATTGAATGATATTATAAAATATTATACGTATTTGTAATTAAATATTAATAATGAGGTAATTATAGATACCAATTAACGTTTAAAAAATATTTGTGAATGAGGTTGTGAGTAATATCTAGTCTGGGAATTTTTTTTTCTAGGACCGGGAATTTTTTTCCCGGGGTCGTTCGTCGGGGGATTTTTTTCCGGGTTTTTTTTTTCCGATTACCTTTAGATTATGTGCGGTTGAGCAGAGCCGCCGGGCCGTAAAATATATTATCAATCTTTTTAAAATATATGAGATTTTTATTTTCACTGTATAATATGTACCTGAACTACTTACCTCACAAGTACTTCAATGGCACAAATGCCCTTTACCAACCCATTTAAGTTTTTCAATTTTTTTTTTTAATGCTTGATTTTTGTGCTTAAAACCAGGGCCGGAGCAAGAAATTTTGTATGGGGAGGGTCCATATCTCTTTCATACTGCCACCCAAAGGAATTTACTGGTAACCACATATATTATATTCAATGATTGAAATTAATTTGTCTCTATTTTGTTTTATTATTTAACTCTTATCAATTATCACAAAACATTACAGTCACAATCAATACATCTTAGTCATTATACTATAATATTATATTAAGTATTTTTTTTTTTTATTAGTTTCCAGTAAAAACTATTATAGCTCGACAATTATATAAGTACATGATATAGATACAATGACAATGTGGTGTTACAAAAGTATACATTTACAATGGTATAGATAAGAATAGAGAAATTATACATTGAGAAGAGTCTTGGTAATTTATATAATATTAATTAATGATATAAGAGTAATGAAATAGAATCGTAAATTATGATGGGTGCATAGTTAATTTGATAATGATAATATATAACGAGCTGATTGGGGGAAATGGAATTTGGATTATGGTGTAAGTTGTTTTTGTAGAATAGTGGTGAGGAGGGAAATTAGTGGATTTATTAGAGCGGAGAGTTCTGTGATAAACTTAGCTAACAAATTATTTTGTGATAAACTATTATTGTAATTGGTGATAGAGGCATAGGAAGCTTCGAGAAGATGAGTAGGAATTTGGAGAGGAGGGAGCGTAGGAGCAGTATTCGGATTTAAGTAATTTGATTTTTGTTGAATCGGCTGAGAACGTTTCTTATGTTTGATAAGTTCATTATATTTTGTTGCTTTGAGATTAGCTTGGTTTTTGATAATATTTTTGTACACGGGACAACCCTTGTAGGAGGCTGTGTGTGGTCCTGAGCATAATGCGCATTTCGCGGGAGTGGAAGGTGATTTTGAGCATTCAGAGGAGACGTGGTTATCTCCGCATTTGACGCAACGAGGGTTATGATGACAAAAGTTACTTGTATGAAAGTAAGCTTGGCATGACTTGCATTGAGGAGGGGCACGTTTTTTTTTTTTTTGGAAGTTCAATTTTAATTTTGGTGTGTAACAGCGAGTAAAGATTTAGAATGTCGCTATTATTGGTTGCAGGTTTTAGATCGATACGAAAAAGAGGCAATGCCTTTTTGTTGATACGGTGTAAAATGTTTGTGACCTGAATTACTTCATGGTCATTATCTGTGATGTAGGCTTGTATGTCTTCAACGGGTGTAGACGGGTGGAGGTGTCTGATAAATACACTGCAAGTGAGTATGGAATTTGAACTGCTCGTTATCGGCTAGGTATTTAAAAATAGTGTTCCAGGCAACTACGGTGCCGACGTGGATAATCAGATATTTAGGAGTTGATTTAAATAGAATGCTCGACGATTCAGTAATATCAAATAGAGCGTTTTTGAGCGTGGAAATTTCGTATCCTTCACTTACGTAAAAGGGAGGTGTCTGATATTTAGTCGGAGAGGGTGACTCCATGTTGGCCGGTGGTAAAATGAGCTGATCCTGAGATGACAATTTGACGGGTGGAGGGCTGAACACTTCCGGAGGAGAATCGGCATCTTCGGAGAGAGAGGCGAATCTGTTGGGTGTAACAAATATTTTGCTTTTTTTTCGCTGTCTTTGGTAGACGATGATGATAGATTACATTTTGAGGTATTACGGGACATAATTGAACTGGGAATAGAACGCCATTAGCGAATAGCGATAACGGACAGAGGTCGTGCACGTCTACTCACGATAAGCGTTTACGATCGACTGATATTAAGTATTTATTCAATTAAAAAATAAGCATTTGAAACTTTAGAATATACTAAACATTTTATACGCTGTTAAATGGAGACTTAAACCGCCCCCCCCCCCCCAACCCTCCCTGTAAACGTAAAATCGTAAACTTTGGAAGGCTATAACTACTAAAACAATAGTTTCCGGTAAAAAATTTTTAAACTATCGTTTTAAGCATAACAAAATAAATAGGTTAAAAAATTGAAAATCGTGAGGGGTTCGGTAAAGTGCATTTTAGTCAATTCTATTTATGTATTGTCGGGGTTGCATTCATGACTTACAACTAAAATACTAAATAATTATAACTATAAGTTTAATAATATAGCTATAATGAGGAATGTTCTTGAATTATTTGGTAATCGGGGTTTCGAGCTATTACCTAGTGTTTACTGTTTAGTGTTTACCCTAATTAGTAATTAATAAACATATGAGTGAAAATTTATAAAAAATACTTGATTACATTTTCTTTTGATCTGAGCTGCCGCGGTTATCGCTTATCAAGGTTTACATTTGTAATCGAGTTCTAATTTTAAAATAAATGACAAATGAGTAATGACTGTATACATGAATATGTAAAGAAAGTTTATATTAGTTGTAATCCTAAGAAAAGAATTTGAATTTAATAATATGAAATTATTTTATACCTACCTACCAAAACGATTCTGAGTGAATATGGTTTACCAGCTTATAATATTATATTAACTAGGTATATTTTAGGATATCATTGTGATTAAAGTAATTTATTTTATTATTAGGAATTAGTATTACAGTAGGTTAAATTCATTTTTGCCGAATCAATTGCTTAGAAAATGTCATTGTGTAAATAAAATATAACAATATATCTACTCTAAAAGTTTCAAGTACCCACAAATAACATTTTTATATTGTAATAAAATAAGTAAAATTAACAGCTTTAAATACGCAATTTAATCCAAATTGAACTTAAAGTTAAAGTTTGTAAAAAATTTGAGTTTTACTAATGTAACAATATTTTTTAAGAGGACGCCACACCCGCATGTGTTGTCTCCGTCTTACAAACTTATAACATAGCAAAATCTGTTTAGCGCGGGACAACTTTACTCGCTTTGTAATTAATGGAGAATTACCAAAATTCCACAACACATAGGTAAGAACTTTATCTGTGTCATAGCGTCGTTATTTTTTTTAAACATAAATACAATTAAAGTTATAAGCTTAAGAAAATACATTTATTTTTTAATTAAATTACTTAAAGTTATTGGTTTGTGCTATCAAAAAAATAACGACGCTATGACACAGATAAAGTTCTTACCTATGCGTTGTGAAATTTTGAAAATTCCATTATAAATATTGAGGGAGAAAAGTTGTCCCGCGCTAAACAGATTTTGCTATGTTATACGTTTGTAAGAGACGGAGACAACACATACGGGTTTGGCGTCCTCTTAATGTGGGAGACATCGATCCTTGGATCCACGCCTGGTGTATTTAAATTGATTACATAAACATTGAGTGAATATTGATATTGCACCTACGGCCATTTTTCTTAGAATTACACCAAAAACCAAAATCGATTTTGAATAAAAATTCGCGGTTTTTCTTAATTTAATTTTTCATTTTTCACGGCGCTACGGGATTTAGGAAATGCTGGGAATTTTTACGATCCGAAGTTCCGAATGCATCAGTAGAGTAATTTTCCCATCTAAAAAGGTACTAAAATTGATACAGAAATTGCCGAAGCATTATTTTGTCTATTTATCGTATTCAAAAACACAAAAATATTATAAATTCTTTTTCTTGTTTTGTTGTAATTCAAAAAAAAAAAAAAAAAAATAACCATAAATACTTGAAATTTAAGCTAAATGTAAATAAAATGTACATAGCTCGATGAATATAAATTTTTTTCAGTTTGTTGGCTGTCAACAGAGACAAATGATCATCAATTTGTACATATCAAAAATGACCGAACAAGCCACACTGCCAGTTCAACGACATCTTAAATACATAGACCTCATCAAATTGATGTCACAAGAAATAGGAATTGGTCAACGGACAATTTCAACAACTTTATCCGAATATCGTAGAAAAGGTACGATTACTTCCCCTAATAGAAAAAAAGTACGACCAAAGTTAACTGACAAAGTTAATGAATCAGACAAAAATGCTATCCGACGAAAAATACACGAGTTTTGGCACCGGAGAGAAATCCCTACTTTTGAAAAAATAATGGCATCAATCAACAATGATCCCAGCTTAACTAATTTTTCACGCTCGTCTTTTCAATTATTATTAAAAGATTTAAATTTCGTTTACACGAAAATAAAACGAAATAATGCTCTATCCGAAAGAGGTGATATAGTCTGCTGGAGACAAAAGTACTTGGAGTCTATTAGATATTATCGTAACTGTGGTCGTCAAATTTATTATCTAGACGAATCTTGGATAAGCGTAGAAGAAACATCTAAGTCAGTAGATACCACAATTCAATCTGAACAAAAGAATCCGTCAGTTAAAGGAAAAAAATTAATTGTTGTCCATATAGGATCGTCTGATGGATTTGTTGATGGTGGTCTTTTGGCTTTTGAATCAAAAGACAATTCCAGTGATAATCATGACGAAATGGACGATGATACATTTTACGAGTGGTTTAGTAGTATTTTATCGTTATTGAAAGACAACGCAGTGATCGTAATGGATACTGCGTTGTACCATTCGGTCAAAAAACATACGTTTCCCCACATTTCGTGGAAAAAGGACAAAATTATTACATGGCTGGAGAATAATGGAAAATTAATTCATCGACCTATGGTTAAACATCAACTTTTGGAGGAAGCGGAACAATTTCGAACGGTTTGTGAAAAGTATGTAATTGATGAATTAGCAAAGGAAAATAATAAAATAGTACTTAGAATACCTCCATATCATTCGGAGTTAAATCCTATCGAGTTAGCCTGGTCTTTTGTGAAACAACACGTCAAAACAAATAACACAACATTTACGTTAACGGATGTACAAAAACTTCTACATGAAGGCGTGGAACGAGTTACACCTCTGATGTGGAAGAATTATATAAATCATGTCATAAAAGTAGAAGATAAATTCTTTGAACTTGATTTCATCATCGATGAACTTTTGGAAGCGGAACTCGCGGAACCCAGTGCTTTACATATTGTAACCTTATCCGGTGACGTCTCTGATTCTGAATCTGAATTTGATGGTTAATAAAATATTTTGTTAACATTGTAAATATTATATTTGTAATATTTCAATGTAATATATTGTACATTGTAAATACTAAATAGGTTTTATGTACCATTGACTGTTCTCCTATGAGACTTTTTTTTATATAGATAATTTGTTGATATATATAAGTAATAACTAATAAGTAAAGTATGTTGTAAAGAAATCCATAAAAATACTCATAATTATGAATAAGAAATCGAGGTGTTTAATAATAACTTATTGCAAATATGTGGCATTATATAAATTTGCATTTTGCGTCACTTACAAATTACATTCATCGAAAAATTGCACTTGGTATAGTATTGATAATCTATACAAGTATGCCACGGTTCAATACTGATTGGAACACGATTTCTAAGACTGGTCATGGATATTGGAGAAACTTGTCTGATTTAAATTATTTTCTTATCTAACGTCCGAATACGGGCCTTAAATCGTGGCAACTGTAGGTATAGAAGATTAAAAGATAATCTTAGAAGTTAGGTATGTAATACCCTTAACACCATTTATCGGTTTAAGAATACTCTATTCTAATTTATTCACTCTTTTTTATCAGCCATCTCTGTAATATGATACATTACATTTCAGATAATATTACTTATTTTTTTTTTTTTTATATAGTCATTGTTAGTCTAATGTTATGAGTTTATGAGCAATCGCTTTTAGGATTTTTTTTATTTATTTATTTATATATATTTATTTCATCATTTTGGATTCGTGTACACAGTTCTTTCAATTTTTTTTCAGTTATTTGGGTCAACCCTAATTTTTTCTTTTGTTAAATGGCTCAACTACATGGCTACATGCTCACCTAATAACGTGTTTATTTATCTACATTCTACAGTACATTTTAATTTAAAATTTATTATTATTATTATTATTATTAATTCGTAACTGACTAGGTATTATAATCACATATATACTAACAGGGGCGTATTTAGATTTTTTTTTTTTTTTGGGGGGGGGGGGGCTGTGGTATTTTTTTCAAATGAAATTCCCAATTCAGCTTATATGAGTTAGAAAATTTACATCTGATAGGACATAATAAGCAGACTTCATAAACAATTCCTGGATTTCGGGGGGGGGGGGCTGAAGCCCCCTCAGTCACCCCCATAAATACACCCCTGTATACTAATATACTACATACATGCATTTTTTATATATGATATGATGCAAAAGACAATTTTTAACATAATATACAATATTTATTTTATTTATAATTTATTATATTTATATTTTAAATTATTTATATTTAGTCAATCCCTGGTATAATGCTAATGGGGATTTTTTTTCCGCAATTCATGGGGCAAAGACGTATATTGTAGTATATAGTTCGTGTGGTCATGTGCTTATCATAGAGCCATAGGGGCATAGAAATAAAAGATAGAACTACAGAAGGAATCTTTATTGTCCCTATAGTTAAATGCCAGGATTCGCACACCAGTATTCCAACACTACAGAATTATTATTAATTATCGTTCTGTGTTCGCAACCACTCGCCACTAATAATTGTAAGTCTCATGGCTCATACCATGGCTAAATAACTAGGTATGATCTTAGTTCCGTGATACGCATGTCGATGACGTCAGCCGGAAGGAATTCTTATCAATACCCGCCAAAACGGCTGGCTGTGCCCTAAAAGTTGGTATGCTGACAAATAGATCCCGTGTCATCGAGATCCCGGTAACCATTCTGATAAGAATGTATACCAGGTCCGAGACATTCAGATCTCGAGACAATATGGTCCTGCGTTATTTAGATCCACTGACATTTATAGATCCCTGTTTGTGTGACACATCTAGATCCATTTATTAATGGCGGGATTTTTAAAATTCAAGTTAGTAGAGAAGAGAATTAATAATGCCTATACAGTTTACTCTCCTTGCAACAACAATTAAATAATAACTTTTAACATAGCCAGTGTCAATAATTTAGTTTTTTCTTTCGTATACTTAGCACATAGGTACCCACATCACCCTTAAATTCGCTGCCTATTTAATCAAATCTGATGGCATAGCTATAAAACAATCAATGACCATATTACTTTTTTGTCATTTTTTTTTTGTCTTTTATTTATATTTTAAATATAAAAACATTATAATTGGAGCAGAAAATCGGAAAAAAAATATGGAATGACAAAATGTTGGTATAATTTATGTTTTAATTTATAGGTCTATGATTGACGGCGATAAGAAACTTTAAAAATAATATATTTCTTGTTGGCTGTTGTGGCTATTAGTTGTAGCTATATGCCTAAAAATTATATTTTAAAATAACAGAAAGAGAATACAATAAGTCTATTACTGAGTCAATATGCAATACCATCAATATTGAAAAAAAAGAAATTTCTTGAAAAATTGGCCGCCTTTCAAAATTTGCCGCTGTAGGCACGTGCCTATAGTGCCTGCATATAAATACGCCACTGAGAAGGTACCAACTACCCTACCATAACTTATAAAACTCGAGACTCGAGTTAATGATTATTAATGTCTATATCCATAGTCAATTTATGTGTCACATAAGACATAGTAAACTATATTAAACTTTTAGACATAATCAATAACCTACTTCAATATAATATGTTAAAAACTAATAAAAATGTATAATATTATCTGAATCATACTAAATCTTTTTTTTCTTATACATTTATAAAAATAGGTGATTTTGCTTTAACATTAAATAAATATTTTTTACACATTATAAAGGTATTAAGGTATAATGGTAGTACATTGGTAATTTGTATGATCCCTAACGTATTTCACTCTAAGTGACTATGTACTACTTTAACATATTATACCAGTACCTACCCATTTGTACCTATGAAAGTGATGCATTTTGAATTAGTTTACATTAACGTTCACCACCCGAGTGTAAGCATATTATTATGTTATATTATACTTAAATATACTTTTATATAATTATACTAGCTGACCCGGCTAACGTTTTTTTGCCATATAAATTATTTATAGTGAATATTTTGGTAGTCAAAATAGCTACTCCTGGTTGATCCCGTGTACTTCGTTGCTCATAAAAAATGACAACTCTTAACTCTTTAAACGTTTAAACAATTGTGGTTGTTAAAATCATTTTGGATGTAACTCGCAGCAGTAATTGCAATGCAGCGACCCTGGTAGGAAATCCTACTACTTCGGATCGCGGACAATGTGCGACAGCATATCAAATAGGCAATAGCTGACGCTTGACACCGTCGATGAACGGCTATAGCCTATAAGTAAGGTGACAAATGACAATGCTATTTAATGCATGCTTGCGGTAAACCAACAGTAGCGTAAACAGGATTTTAGTTCGGTTATGGTTTTATCTGAGTAAATAATTTGCATTATTTTTTACTTAACTATAGGT
Organism: Diuraphis noxia; assembly: GCF_037042655.1. Classification (NCBI taxonomy): domain Eukaryota; kingdom Metazoa; phylum Arthropoda; class Insecta; order Hemiptera; family Aphididae; genus Diuraphis; species Diuraphis noxia. The sequence goes on along the minus strand of NW_028301714.1, from coordinate 21,621,383 downwards.
AACTAATTATAGTTATAGTCTCAAATTTAGTCTAAATGTACAGTGTTGAACCTGGTCATCAGCTATAGAGCCTCCTCGGCCCATAATAAACGTGGTAATAATTGATGAACGATAATGCACCATCGATTATGGCAGATCGCAGACGTTATTATAAGTTATGTTCTAAATCAGTCAAAAAAAAAAAACAGAAACTATGATTAATCGACGTCTTAGTCATATTCAACAATTATTTATTTTATATCTACTAAAAATGACCAAAAATAGATCTGTGTGTATCAAAATGGTGATAAATAAGTTTAGATAAATTAATAAATACATTTTTTATAGAAAAAATAAATTTCAGGGGCCTCAGAACCCTGGAACCAGTGGTACAAATAGGAAAAATGTTAAGGGGGGGCTCCAGTCCCAACACATTTTTTTTTAAAATTATAATTTATTTTAGAACCAGTAAGCATAGAAAATTATAAAAATACACCAAATGTTCACTTCAGGAGACCAAATGAAGAAGGTTAACCTCTTAAAATATTATTTATTTATCAATGTCAAAATGTATTCACAATATTTATTTAATATCTTTATAGTATCCCTTTATTTTAAATTCAGAGTGGAGCTAGAGAATATCTAAATAAAACAAATTAAATGTTAACATTTTCACACACACACACATCAATCAATAATCTGAATATTCACATAATATACTATACTTTATGTCTGTATTGATATTCTTACGTATCTAACTTTTACTTTACGGTTGAAAATATGAGAGAAATAATTGTCTGCGTCGCATGTTTGTATGAAGATTCAAATGTGGTATTACGACCATGTAACCATATATGTTTATGCGGTGCATACTAGAAGGGTTAACTAACTTGGTTTGCCCACTATGCCGAGAACCTATACAAGAGATAGTTGTATTTTTAAGCTAAATTCCTAGTGAATTTTGTTTTATTTTGTTTAAAATTTAAATAAATAATACTTTTGTGACAGTAAAACTTTTTTTTCTTTAAATGATGCACATTTTAAACTTTAATTGTGCAATAATATTAGTTGATGACTTTGATTATAAGAAATACTGTATTTTAACTTATATAGTTTTGGGCCGAGTATACATATTTTGACTTTTCCCCAATTTTTTTGTAAGCTTAATGATTCACAAATTTTCCCTGGAGCGTAAATTATTGTGTGGTATTACAGTAGTAATCAAACCAATAGGTTATAGGTACCATACTATATAACTACTGGTATGCTAATAAAAAGGAATTTATGACCAATCGGGAAGCAAAGCTTTAACCTCGTGGGTTAGGTATGGAGTTGATTGTATTACTATTTTATTCATTACTTATCACAACACTCACTTAATGATTTGAATGAAAAAGAAAAAATCTCAAAAATATAATATATTTAAAGAGTTTATTTCTATATTACTAAAATATTTGATATTTTAGAACTTGTTGATAGCTAAAGTCTAATTACATTTTATGCCTACTTGAAAAGCAACATCCTAAATCATACAAAAAAAAAATAGGACATGAAAATAGTCACTTCCAAAAAAATAATTGTATTTCAATGATTTGATTGGTTTGTTTAAATTGAAGGAAAAAGCATGAAACATATTGAACTATTAAAAATTACTAAGCCTTTAGCCATATACATATAAAAATAGATTTGTCATACGAACTATGCATATTAAAAACGTTTAAAAAAAACAGATACCTATCTGAAAAATAGCACAAAACTATTAATCAAGAGGTAGTGGTTTTGAGCATCACTTGGGCGAAACTTTGACATATAAATCATTCCCCACAATGTACACTAAGGTAATATCACAAATATATGACAATAAGAGATTAGGAATAATTATTCAGAAATCAGAAATTCAGAACACTGACCAAACAGTCAGCTGTGATAATAAAAATTAATATTAATTTTTTTAAGAAAATGCAATACCTACCTACTTTAAATAAATATAATAAGCCTTATAAGAGTACGTGGTACATACGTTTTATTAATATAAAAAAGGGTATTATTATTTTTAGTTTAAAAGTGCTTACATATTAAAATTATCCAAAATTATCTATTATATTCTCAAAAGTGTATAGAACTATTTACTATATACATAAATGAATTATAATTATACAGAGATCGAGTGTAATAGTAATATACCCTGTAATATATTAACAATTTAACATAACACTAATTTCATAATTTAAAATTTATATTATAATTTTTCGAATTTTTTTTTAAAATGTGATAACCGACAATTCCTATTATCAGGACTTTTAGATCAAGGCTCGATAATTTGATCCAGAGACAACTAGATCCCCGTTGTTACCAAAGGTATGGTTGGGATCTCAATGACCCGGGTCCTATTTGTTCATACACCTAAAAGTTTACTGCCGGTTGACGTCATAATTCAATGTAAAGAATGATAAATTAGCTGTTTCTTCCATGAATGCGCTCATTGAACCAAATTTGGTAATTATGTGATCATACCATACCATAAACATTTATTAAAAATTATTTCAATTTATTTATCGTATTATAATTTACAATAAATATTTAGACCACGGCCATATAGATAGGTCTGGCAACTCGACAGTGTTTGTACGTGGTCGGAGTGCAAGGTTAATATAAATAGAAGGTTTGATCATGTATGATAGGGAATAAATAACAGGTGCGGGGTAGATAATAAAATGACGTCATAATAGTACAAAGTTTTAAATATTAAATGCAGCCAAGCAGCCATACTGGAATATATTATTTAATTTATTATTTTTTGTATTTTGTATTTATTTATATCAATCACAGAAGATTTGTATTTATTAATTTAAAATATAAAATAGATAGTAAAATATTTCTCACTGTATATAAATATTAACCTTTGTCCTTTAACGTCAATAAATTAAAATATTATATTAGTACCTACCTAATTTATTAGTATATTACAAGGAATGTGATTTTTCCGATTTTGGTATTGTTATAATACTGAAATTAAATAAAATACCATGTAATTTTTTTTATTTAAACTGATTATTCAAGTAATTAGTAATTATGACTTTCAAAAAGTTTTTCTCATTAAGGCCCATAAAAATAAAATCACGTCAAGGAAGGGATGGATTATATTAAAAGTATTGTTCCTCCAGGCACGGAGGACTTAGTAAATTATTTTGATATGCAAAACGAAGTTGGGGCTGATAAAGCTAAATTAACACTGAGCGAAATTGGGAAATTAACTTACAAACGACCACATAAAGAACATAAATTTCAAACTCGTCTAAAAAATGTATGCGAACAAGGGGAGAATTGAGTGTTGATATATTCCTATCTAATATAGGACGTAATATAAGGATGAAATGTTATTGAATTTGTAATTTGTATTTTTAAATTATAATGTGTAATTTTTGTAATTTATAATATATAAGGATACTGCGTATAACATATAAATAAATATATATTTTTTAATGTATCACATACCGTAACTAGAAAATTGAGTGTAATTAATTAAATTTGTAATGTGTAATTTTTGTAATTTATAATATATAATGATACTGGTATAACATATCATAAATAATATAACATGTAAAACGTAATTGATTATTGAGTTTTAGTAAATATGTTTTTACCGGGGGACTTTTTTGCCGGCATTCGGGGGGATGTCCTACTAAACTGAAAACAGTCGAGGAGGGAAAAAATATCAATTTACCATTATTAAATTTGAAAAATTACAAAATATTTAATACCTATAGGCTATAATTAACTTTGCAATAATTTACAAATTATTAAAAATCATCTTAATTGTTAAGACTTTTTCCAGTGTTGTTTTTATAATAATATTATTTTCTACTCTACTAACAAATTGATAATGACAAATTAACTAAACAAGATTATAAATAGAAAATCTGTACATTTTTCTTTAGTGCATTTTACTGTTTTATATAATTTAAAAAAAACTTTTAAAATGCCTGGAATGAATTGTGCTGTTGCTGTGTGTAAAAATAATAAATTTAAATCAATAAAAGAAGGCAAAGATATATCATTTTTTACATTCCCCAAAGATGGAAGAAGAAAAACGTGGGTACTTAAATGTAAAAGAGCCGATAAATTTAATCCAGATACTTCCTTTGTATGCTCAGAACATTTTACTAAGGAAGATTTTGAATTAAATTATAAAGTACAATTGGTTGGTGGACCAACCAAGAAAAAACTTAAAAATTGTGGTAAGTCAAAAGCAATATTGATTGAAGCCAATATACCATTGAGATTCATAAATCATGCAGTTATTAAAAATATGAATTTTAGATCTTTGAAATATTATACTTAAAGACAAGGGTTAACGTGGAGGGGGCGCAGGGGGAATCAGCCCCCCTACCTCCGACGGTGGGTAAAAAGCTTCCTCTTCAAAAAATTAGGATTGACATTATTCAGGGCTAACAATCACTGTTAACGCTTAAAACTGTATGGAGACATTAGTCCCTTCTGGAATTTTTTTCCCACTTTAAGCCCCGTTAAAGGCCATATTTTCTTAAGGCTTTTTTTACTACTTAAAAATAGTTGTTGCCTGTAGAGATACTAACTAATATATTTTAAATACCAACCTCCTTTTTTTTCTGTAAATAATTTAATATAATATACATTTTCTGAAAATTTTGAAGTGGCAAAATCAAAACTTAAATGAGTAGTTCTTAACTCAATTAACTTACTAAATTCTAAAAACCAGAATTTGAATAAATTTGTCATAAAAGAATATTGGTAATCGTTACATATATACTGTATTATATTATATTTGTTTGAACAATAAATTCAATATTTTAGTAAAAATAAATGTTTACATAAGATTTATAAGAAAAGTACATTGTTCAAAATATTGAAATATAAGTATTTCTAAACATTTTTACGTTTGAAATTTATAATATATTTTTATTATTATTAATTTGAACTTTAATTATACAAAGTATAACAAACACTTGACAAATGAAATAACTCCTGTTCTAATCTATATTTTTTATTATGAATTAATTTGAAAAGTAATACTTAACTTTTTCAAAATACACTTTTTAGGAATTTTCAGACTTAAGTTAATCTGAAATTCTTTTCATACATTGAACTAGCATATTTTTTTTATTTTTCATTTGTTAGGCCATTCTGTATATTTTGTTACATCGGTATTTAACTTTATTTCCAGCAATACCGTCTCTAAATTTAAGTATAAAAGAAGGAATAATATTATCTTCTCAAAATATAACATCTTTAAGTTCACGTTCTTTGCGTTTAAAAAAAAAAGACCACAATGAGCTAATAACTTTGTTAAGTGAAGAAAGGTCGTCTGATCAACAGGTACTTTGTCACATTAGTTTTAATATTAATAACTTTATTTAAAACATAAAATATACCTATTACAATATATCAAATAACTGTAGGATGTGACAAATGAAAATGTAATACAAGCTGATATAAGTGTTACTGAAAACCTAAATAATCATCAGCTTGAAAACAATTTAAATGAACGTTTGCCATCTGTAGAGCTTGAACATGCCAAAAAACAAATTGAAGATCTAAAAAATAAATTGAATGACATGACTACAAATTACAAACAATCAAAAAATGAAAACAAAATATTAGTTAAATCATTAAACAATTATAAAAAACAAAAAACAGAGGAAGATGTCAGATCTTTGGTATACTTTAGATACAGTTAACAAAATGTTTAAAACAAAATAGGTATGTTTTAAATTTATGTATTAAACATTTTTAAAATAAATTATTTATAAGATAGGTAGTGTTTTAAACATAACAACTATAACAAATTAACAACTAACATAAGTAACAAGTAACAACTAAAAACCTCGAGTTTTATATACTTTTATATGATCGAGGATATAAGATAAAAAGATGTGTACTATTTTGACGTCACACGCAATTCAACCAATCACAACATATTAGCCCAATAAGCGAACCTTCTATTTATATTAACCTTGGTCGGAGTGTGCCGTTATTGTGATTTAGACTTTATTATCAATAAATTAGAATATCTTCCAGTATCTTGGTTTTCAGTATTTAATGTTCACTATCACGGCACAGAAGACCGTGTTCAGTGTTCACTATAGTCACTATCACAATATCGTAATCTTAATTATTCACAGCCATTTAATAGGTATTTATTATTTACAAAATACTAATGACTATTAGCTATAGGTATTGGGTAATTGATTTCATTAACCTACGATCTACTCGTATCTTGTGCAATAATTGTTTCGCCTTTGGGCGTTATGGATAAAACATGTGCAACTTTCAATTTTAAATATAATTGTTTCATTGTCGTCCTCAGAGATTGTTCGTAAGTACATCTATTTCGTAAATCTAGAGATTTCCAGAAGCTTTTTAACTATCATTGTATCGAATATTTTAATTAGGTTATTTAGAAATTTCTAATATTTTTAAATAATTTATTTTGTTCATTTTGCAATAAATTTTCTAAAAATTCACCTATAATAATCAAAAATATTTTTATCATTAGCTAAAAATCATAAATTTAAAACATATATATACTCGTCGACCGTCGTGGTCACTAGATTTCTGCATTCTCTTGGTCAATTAAAATGGAAAATATCTTTCTACTTGTTATATCTTATGCAAAAACACCTTGGGTAGGTAACACAATTGTTGAAATTACATATAAACCCAACAAAGACTTATGAATTTCTGTAGTCTGTGTTACTAATTGCGCCACAATATTTAAATACCTACATCAATAATTTAGAAACCAAGTCAGACCAACAACTTTTGACATTTTTCATTAAAAATTCATAGATTAACATAATCTTAGATATGATCCTTTTTAGGTAGAAATAAATTAAAAATCACATTTGATCTAAACTAGAACTATACCAAATTATCTGCTTAATATTTTGCAGTAACACAGATTGATTTTCAATTGAAAAAAAGAGTTTGTGTAGCTATAGGCAGTGTCATGAGAAACATTTATAAACCATGATGCAAAACATATATTTCAATACCTTTCCATTCTTTTTTTTTTTTGTAAGGAGAACCCACGGCAACAAAGGCCATTAGGTGTGGGGTGGTACGGTAGGGGTTATTTTTGTATGTTTGTTTGTAGGCTTTTAAGTGGGTAGTTTTGTAACACGTGTTTATATATGTGTGGCAAGGATATGTTGCTAAAAATCCTGGGTGGTCACCCATCCGGGAGCTAGCAACTGCAGCCGGTACGTACGCTCAGTGAGTTTCCGCAGATTGAGCGTACGACCACGCCTCACCAAGCCACTTTCCATTCTTTATTCAAGTACCTATATAATATGTATAATTATTGTGTGAATATAGATATTTTAATTTTTACTTTATATTATTGGTAGCCATGTATCCAGTGACCTTACCCTCCCCAAAAAAAGCTAATAAAGATCATATATTTCATACATTTAAAAAAATACTTACAATACATTGCTATTATTAATTGGTGTTGATATATAGTAAGTTGTATGTTTCTTTCATTGAAAAGATTAACATTTATGTCCTTGAAATTTAGTTTATCTTATCTATATTCTGTTATATTTATTACTCGTAACACTCTATTGCTTTCAATATAATGACAACATTACTTGAACAAAATGTCTATTTCTGTATAGTTAGGTAAAATATTTATGTTTTAATTTTAACTAATTTTATTTAAATATATGTAATTAAATTTGTTTTTTAAATTTAGATTGGAGTATTAGTATGTACTTGTATTAATTTAAAATTAATGATAACCAAAATATTTTTAAAGACTTACTGAAAAAAAATAATATTAAAATAACTTAATTTAAACTAACTATATTTATTTTTAAAATATTCCATTTGAAATGTAGTTAAAATAAAGCTCTTAATAGTCTGAATAAATTGTATTAGGTACTTATATGAAAATAACTAAAACAATTTTTTTTTTAAGGATTTTGTTGGTAAAAAATACTCCTGATTACAACAGTTATTCACAAAATGGATAGTACAAAGAGCAATTGTGTTTTGTTAACTGGTGGTGCAGGGTATGTTGGTAGCCATACTATTATACCTTTAATTGAATCCGGGTATGAGGTGGTGGTCTTAGATAATTTGTCAAATGCATGTAAAGGTATGTTATACTACATTTTATTAGTATGTGCCAAAATTTTAAACGAGATACAGTATTCATTCCTCCATAACTTTTTATTTTTATTTTTATTTTGTCAAATATATATAATACAGATTCATTCTTAGAAATAATTTTAATATAATTATTAATTATTTGTCATTATTATACCTTTTTATAATGAAGCTTTTTTTATAGTTTGTCATTAGTTTATTGCATTGTTTAAATCATGCTAAGACATTAATTGTGAAAAAAAAAATGATTATTTAATAGGTAATTTAAGTCTTAAATTATTATTTATCTAACAATTTAACATAAATTAACACATTTGCCAAAATATAGAAATAAGCCAAATGTAAAAAAAGTAGATTTTATAGTTTTAAAATTAAATTTATTTTAATAATTTTTAACTTTTTAATAACATTTTCAATAAAATATTATATTTAAATAAGTTAATAATGTTAATATCTATATAATTATATGAGTTATCTATTAACATCAATTGTGTAAGCTATAAGCATCAGAATGGAGTTAATTATAACTATTTTTCATGCTTTTCCATCTAATTTAATTTCTAAACTGTAATGCTATAAATGATGCTTGCTCTTAACTTGTATTTTGTATCTAAATTAGTATGTGGAAAATTCATGTTTATATTTAATGAATGATATTGATATTGATAAACATCACTAGTTTTTTTTTTCAAATAGAATGTGAACTAAATTCATTTTTGAAGAAAACTTGTATGATTCCAGGCTAATCAAATCGTATACATTTTTGTAATACAAATCATATTTAATTATTGAAAATATTCTTAATAATAATTTTTGTTTTTATACTTTCATTCAATTATTTGACTCATTTCTGCAGCTAGATATTCAATTTTAAATTAATAATCAAAATAAATAATCTGATAGAAAATTTTATTTGTCTAATGAATGTTAAACGAACAAGTTAATTCTTACATATTCATCTAGTTACTTGAATGAGTTTAGTTTTTAAATGCATTTTCCCAACATAGATTTACACAATTATAAATACAATTAACAATTTGTTGTATTCTATTTTTAAAATGTATTTTAAATTATTATTTATATAGGAAATGAAGGACAAAATCCAATACCAATATTACAAGTTGAAAAATTGGTTGGGAAGCCTATTACATTCTATAACGTTGATCTCTTGGATTATGATTCACTCTCTAAAGTATTTGATAAGGTTAGCTTTATGTTTCATTGTGCCCTATTATTTTATGATTCTTACAATAGATATGTAAACGTCTTTAGTTTATATACCTAATGACATAATTAGGTATAATATAACATTATTCTCACTAATGTAGAAAGACCAAATTGGTTTTAAATAATGCACTTTACCCTTGTTATTTATTTATTTGAATATAAATGGAAAATATCAAATAAAAATTACAGTGTAGTAAAGAAATATAATATAGTTAAAACTTAATGTAAACAGTGTTGTACGAATATAGATAAATAATATATAAATACAAAAATACAGATTGTTCAGAGGGTATAGATCTTGTACATGAGGGGAAGGATGTGGTTATGGCCAAAGGCTGGCATTGATGATGGCTCATGAACAGAATAATTTTGTAGGATTTTTAAATAGGTGATTTGTTGCTATAAATAACCAGGATATTAAAAATATTAGAAGCATACCTAATATTATTATTTTTTTTTCATCTTATAAAGCATTTGGCAAGTATAATTACAGTTTTAATGTAAAACAGCCATAAGTTATATGATACAAATAAAAGGTTAAGATTGAAGTCAAAAAACTAATTTTTTGAACTAGCGACTAGCGTAGTATTCTATGTACATGACGATTGTTACGAGATAGAATTGATGAAATATAAAAATTGAGTGATTTATTTTTGGGTAGGCTGGGAAATGAAGCGAGATTGATGTGTGTAGTTCAAAAGCATCAAGTGTGCTGCTTATAAGGAATGAAATAAATGAAATATCAGCATAAATAGTCAGTACTAATAATAGTATAGTTTATATTTTATACATAATACAATCAATTATATTTATTTATATATTTATTTTATTTATAGCATAATTTCTGTTGTGTTATTCACTTTGCTGGATTAAAAGCTGTAGGTGAATCATGTATCATTCCTTTGACTTATTATCGAGTCAATGTCTCAGGATCAATCAATTTATTTCAAGTATGTTAAGTATAACTAGTATAAACAATTACTTAAATAATAACTGAACAAAAATGGTAAATATAGTATATATAACTTGTACACTAATAATAAACTTTAATTGATAGGTTATGAAAGAACACAATGTAAAGAAGCTTGTATTTTCCTCCTCATCTACAGTTTATGGTGAACCACAATTTTTACCGATAACTGAATCGCACCCGGTTGGTCAAAATTTACTCAATGGATATGCTAAATCAAAATATTATATTGAAGGAATAATACAAGACTTATGCAATTCTGATAAAGTATATTTTTAAACCATTATATTAATATTAAATTCATTATTTACCTCCTATGTGTGTTTATTATTAGGAGTGGTTTGTGATTATTTTGCGTTATTTCAATCCAGTGGGGGCTCACCCTTCTGGAACTTTGGGAGAAGATCCTACTGGAGTTCCCAACAATTTAATGCCATATGTTGCGCAAGTAGCTGTTGGAAAACGACCATGTATAAATGTTTTCGGTAATGATTATAATACTATCGATGGAACAGGAGTAAGAGACTATCTTCACATTATGGACCTGGCCGAAGGTCATGTTAGTGCATTACATAAGTTACAAAATGCTAATGAAAATGGAGCTACAGCCATCAATTTAGGTACAGGAAATGGATATTCAGTGATACAAGTAATGAACATTTTTTTTTCAAATATGTATTTATAATGCTTAAAAAGATAGATAAAAACTTTGAATTTATGAAATAAAAAAAAATCATGAATGACCTTAAAATCATATTGTAAATCAGGGACTGCCTCAGAATATTATCTTACACCATATTTTAATATTATATTATTCAACCATTGTATTTGTAATTTCTAAAACAAGTTATTTTATGGATTTTATATACCTCAAACAAAACTATTGAATAACATTGCTATACAATACTTGATCACTATCAAATTATAAATATCAATTAACCTGTATATTTTAATTAAACATGTTATTTAGTGATGTGTTGAAGCATCAGAACACCTCAACAAAATGAAAATTGTAGAAAAAAATTTTAATTTGTTCAGTTTATAATATAGATAAAAATGTATATAGATATATAATTATTTTATGAAATTAATAATTCACGTTCACTAATTATTTTTATCAGGTAATTGATATGTTTAGTCAAGTTAGTGGACAAAAAATAAAATATGATATTGTTGACCGTCGATCGGGTGATTGTGCTTCTTCTTATTGTGATGCATCATTTGCAAAATCATATCTTGGATGGGAAGCTAAGAGAACTTTGAAAGAAATGTGTGAGGATACGTGGAAATGGCAATCGTCATATCCTCAAGGTTTTTCGACTAAGAAATAATCACAATATGCTTATTATGAAATTGCAAACAAATTTTTGTCGTTGTTGTTTATTTATAGTTATTATTTCTTATAAAATGTTTTTGGAAATTTTTAAATTCTGTTAATTTAATTTTTAACATAACATGTATTGTACAATAATAAAATTAAATATGCAGTTTAAATGTAATATCATATTATATCCTTTTACTTTGCTCACAATAATTTTCTCCAACTATTTTCTTTTCTTAAAACCTGTATAACTATAATTATGTTTAAATATCTATTACAAATCTACAGTCCTCACTGTCTAAACTATTTGGTGTATAGTATTTGATATGAATTTTTTGTTACAACCATTCCCCATATGGGTCTGAGCACTAAAAAATAACATATCCTAATAGGATGTGGGTGAATTAAACCTTGAATATATTGAATTATATTTTCAAAAATGTTAATATATTATAAACTTGTTATATAATTTGGTCCTACACTACAAATAATTATATTTATTTTGTATAGATTTATCAATTGCCCACAATATAAGCTTATAATGCTCAAGCTGTAACTTAGTTGCAATATTTTATTAAAACACAAAACAAGTTACAAAATACAACCTTCCACGTCCAGTACTGTATGCTAAAAACTAAAAAAGTATAAAGTAAAACCACTAAAAACCGTTAATTTTTTTATTTAACAAAAAATAAAATATTTACAATACATATTTTTTGTTTGATAACAAAAAATGTTGTTTAACAGTGTAACAATGTTTTACAATCAGGGAAAATTGATGAGCCCTTTCAATATGGTGGATTAAAATTCGGGTGGCCAGAGTTTCGATTCTGAATTAATATATTCTGTGCTATTAATACCTGTCATTCGTAATGAACAAGACATGAACTATGCAGATATTGAAAAAACAATTGCTGCTCTTGGTGAAAAAGCAAAAATAGGTGCCATCAATGTTGAAGACATGGATGGTGGAACTTTAACAGTCAATAATGTTGGAGTTTTCAAATCTCTAATGGAAACTCCGATTATAAACCCACCACAATCGGTTATTTTGGGAATGCATGGAATTTTTGAAAGGCCTCTTGCTCTTAAAGGACAGGATACTATCTATTACTGTAGTATTTTGTTATTGATAATAATTAATGTCATATTTCTCTTTTATTCGCTAGGTTGTCATACGACCAATGATATATCGCGTTAACATATGATCATAGTCATAGACTTGTCAATGGGCGTAAAGCTGTACTTTTCCTACACAAAAGTTAAAGCTGCCATTGAAGACATTATCAGCAATGATAATGTTCAAAGCCAACCATACTTACTTGGCATAATTATAAAAATTTAATTCTTGATTTAAAAAATAGCAATTTAATTATTATAAATCATCCGAAATGTTTTTTAATTTTAGTTTGAAAGAGTTTAAAACATTTAAATTTATTACGATAACAAAAAACATTTATTTTTTTACAATAACTAAACACATTTAATTATGATAATGACAAATACAAATAGAATTACATATTAATGAGTGAAAAAAAAAAAATTGTGAATATTATAGAATAAATTCAATATAATGTAATCAAATTAATAAATCATCCAAAAGTATCTTAAACTCATTCAAAGTTATAATTGAAAACCCTTTTATATGATTAATAAAATTTTAATCGTTAATCAAGAAAAAACAATTAAATTATTATTGACCATCAAAAAATGTTTTTAATTCATTAAAACTAAAATTGGAAATCCTTTTGGACGATTAAAACTCATTTTAACTAAATTTTAAAACTCTTTTGGATGAATAATAATAATTTAATTGATAATTAAAAATACCTATTTAATTATTATAAATCATCCATTAGTATTTTAAACTTATTCATAACTAAAATTCATAATACTTTTGACAATTAATAATAATAATTTAATTTTTATTCTTAATTAACGTATAAATAGTGTTACTAGTCATCTAAAAGTGCTTTCAATTTTAGTTTGAACGAGTTTAAAACATTTATATTTTGTAAAATAACTATACACCTATACACATTATAATAATGATAGAGACAAATATTCATTGTTCTTCATTCACAGATTTTCTGAAAAATCAACCACACCTGATAAATGTACTCATGATCGTGTTAGATAATAATTGTTCAGTATCCTGCAACAGATATTAAGAAAGTTACAAGTAACAACAAACATTTAAAATTAACCTCTAAAATCATAGGTATCTAATAATTGAGAAATTCAATTAACTCTGATTATTGAATGGTACTTGGTCATTATGCGAAAGTTCTAATTATAAATATATATATATATATTATATAAGCAAAAATATTATAATTATTAATTTACAATAGTTTTTTAGTAGATTTAAAATTTAGCATTATATTATTATTAATAAATTGAATATAAAGTCCATACTTGTACTACCTACCTAATTCTATAGTTTTGTAGGAGTTTTTTAATTTTTACTATTATGTTTTCCAAAAATTATACACCCAAACTATGTAATGATTATAATACTATTGATGGAATAGGAATAAGAAACTATCTTCACATTATGGAACTGGCCGAAGGTCATGTTAGTGCATTACATAAGTTACAAAATGCTAATGAAAATGGAGCTATAGCCATCAATTTAGGTACAGGAAATGGATATTCAGTGATACAAGTAATGAACATTTTTTTTTCAAATATGTATTTATAATGCTTAAAAAGATAGATAAAAACTTTGAATTTATGAGATAAAAAAAAAATCATGAATGACCTTAAAATCATATTGTAAATCAGGGACTGCCTCAGAATGTTATCTTACACCATATTTTAATATTATATTATTCAACCATTGTATTTGTAATTTCTAAAACAAGTTATTTTATGGATTTTATATACCTCAAACAAAACTATTGAATAACATTGCTATACAATACTTGATCACTATCAAATTATAAATATCAATTAACCTGTATATTTTAATTAATCATGTTATTTAGTGATGTGTTGAAGCATCAGAACACCTCAACAAAATGAAAATTGTAGAAAAAAATTTTAATTTGTTCAGTTTATAATATAGATAAAAATGTATATAGATATATAATTATTTTATGAAATTAATAATTCACGTTCACTAATTATTTTTATCAGGTAATTGATATGTTTAGTCAAGTTAGTGGACAAAAAATAAAATATGATATTGTTGACCGTCGATCGGGTGATTGTGCTTCTTCTTATTGTGATGCATCATTTGCAAAATCATATCTTGGATGGGAAGCTAAGAGAACTTTGAAAGAAATGTGTGAGGATACGTGGAAATGGCAATCGTCATATCCTCAAGGTTTTTCGACTAAGAAATAATCACAATATGCTTATTATGAAATTGCAAACAAATTTTTGTCGTTGTTGTTTATTTATAGTTATTATTTCTTATAAAATGTTTTTGGAAATTTTTAAATTCTGTTAATTTAATTTTTAACATAACATGTATTGTACAATAATAAAATTAAATATGCAGTTTAAATGTAATATCATATTATATCCTTTTACTTTGCTCACAATAATTTTCTCCAACTATTTTCTTTTCTTAAAACCTGTATAACTATAATTATGTTTAAATATCTATTACAAATCTACAGTCCTCACTGTCTAAACTATTTGGTGTATAGTATTTGATATGAATTTTTTGTTACAGCCATTCCCCATATGGGTCTGAGCACTAAAAAATAACATATCCTAATAGGATGTGGGTGAATTAAACCTTGAATATATTGAATTATATTTTCAAAAATGTTAATATATTATAAACTTGTTATATAATTTGGTCCTACACTACAAATAATTATATTTATTTTGTACAAAATTGTCTATCATTGCAAATTTATCAATTGCCTACAATATAAGCCTATATTGCTTAAGCTGTAATTTTGTTGTAATATTTTATTACTTTAAACAATTACTAGTTCAAAAAACACTTTTATAAAATTGGTAAATGAAAAATTTAGTTGTGGTAGTTCAGGTTATGTCTAACATAACCTTAGGTTCTTATCTAACCTTATTTAGGTGACCCGGTTTATTTGAATTAAGGTGGAAAAAATAGTACCTATTGTCATTCTCACCTTAGTTGTAATACCACAAGCAAAAAAAAAACAATTTGATTCACCTCCATGATTCTTCCTATCTGAGTATTTAGGAAAAAAATAGGAAAAAATGTGAAAAACAATAAGTGAAAATCTAAAACAATCATGTAAATTTATTAAGATAACTTATTAAATACTATGTTATATTATGTTAAATATTTAAACATTTAATAAATGTTTAATTAAGTACTCAAATTACTTGAATCTTACACAATTTGCAGATTATATATTTTTCACCTACATCACAGAAAAAGCATTATTTCCCCATAATTTTCAAGTTCAATCTTGAGACGAATCTGCAGTGAACCTTAAAGGTTTTATATAGATATGACAATATTAAAAATTTAGTTTTGGTGTATGGATTTTGGAAAACATAATAGTAAAAATTAAAAAACTTTTACAAAACTATAGAATTAGGTAGGTAGTACAAGTATGGACTTTATATTCAATTTATTAATAATAATATAATGCTAATTTTTAAATCTACTTAAAAACTATTGTAAAATAATAATTATAATTGTTGCTTTTTTTTAAATATATATTTATTATAAGAACGTTTGCATTATGACCAAGTACCATTCAATAATCAGAGTTAATTGAATTTCTCAATTATTAGATACCTATGATTTTAGAGGTTAATTTTAAATGTTTGTTGTTACTTGTAACTTTCTTAATATCTGTTGCAGGATACTGAACAATTATTATCTAACACGATCATGAGTACATTTATCAGGTGTGGTTGATTTTTCAGAAAATCTGTGAATGAAGAACAATGAATATTTGTCTCTATCATTATTTTAATGTGTATAGTTATTGTACAAAATATAAATGTTTTTTTTTTATTTTTAAGTGTTTCTTACATACAAGGTCGTCGTCGTCATCAAACTTATAAATGTTATAAACTCGTTCAAACTAAAATTGAAAACACTTTTGGATGACTAATAACAATTTATACGTTAATTAAGAATAAAATAAAATAATTATTATTTATTGTCCAAAAGCATTTTGAATTTTAGTTTTGAATAAGTTTAAAATACTTATGCATGTTTTACAATTTAATTGATATTTTTTGATCATCAATTAAATTATTATAAATCATCCAAAAGGAGTTTCAATTATAAAAATACTAATGGATGATTTATAATAATTAAATTAGTATTTTTAATTATCAATTAAATTATTATTATTCATCCAAAAGAGTTTTCAAATATAGTTAGAATGAATTTTAATCATTTAAAAGGGTTTTCAATTTTAGTTTGAATGAATTACAAACATTTTTTGATGATTTATAAAATTATTATTATTTCTAAGTAAGTATAGTTGGGTTTGAACATTATCGTTTTTTATAATCCTGCAACAATAATTCTAGGATCCTCAATGGCAGCTTTAATTTTGCGTAGGAAAAGTACAGCTTCACGCCCATCAACAAGTCTATGATCATATGTCAACGCGATATACATCATTGGTCGTATGACAACCTAACCAATAAAAGAGAAATATGTCATTAATTATTATCAATAACGAAATACTACAGTAATAGATAGTAACCTGTCCTTTAAGTGCAATAGGCCTTTCAAAAATACCATGCATTCCCAAAATAGCTGATTGTGGTGGGTTTATAATTGGAGTTCCCATTAGAGATCCAAAAACTCCACCATTACTGACAGTAAAAGTTCCACCATCCATGTCTTCGACATCGATGGCACCTCTTTTTGCTTTTTCACCAAGAGCAGCAATTGATTTTTCAATATCAGCATAGTTCATATCTTGTACGTTGCGCACGACAGGTACTAATAGACCCTATTTATTTAATGTTAAACAATAAAAACGATTTGTCAAATTGTGCTATTAATATTGAAATGCATACTTTAGGTGTTGCTACGGCTACAGAAATATCTACATAATCTCTGTAGATGATTTCATTGCCTTCGATTACAGCATTGACAACTGGTTGATCTTGTAAGGCGTATGCAGACGCTTTTAAAAATGCCGACATAAATCCTAATTTTAAACCGTGTTTCTTTTGAAAAGCTTCGAGGTTAGTCTTACGGAAATCCATGATCGAGCTAAATTAAATTGTAAAATATTTTGGCATTCTTTAAATATTAATACATTAAAAATTGATGATTACCTCATGTCTATCTCATTAAACGTGGTTAACATAGCATTTGTATTTTGAGCGTCCTTCAAACGCTGGGCAATTCGTAATCGCATACGATTCATTTTAACACGATATTCTGTCCTGGTTCCAGCTATCTCTTTGGTAGGATCAGTTGGTGGTACTTTGACTGTAGTATTTTGATGTTTTAAAGATCCAGAGACAGCTGCTGGTGGTGCAGCAACTTTTTGTGGTGGAGGTTGTGATAATTGTGGAGGAGGTGTAGCTGGAACAGGAGGTGGTGTAGCTGGAACAGGGGGTGGTGTAAGGGGAACAGGAGCAGCTGCTGCTACAGGTACAGGTGTTACCGATTCTGGAGCTGTAGGGCTTTCCTCAACTTTAGGAGCTGTTTTGGTTGGCACAGGTCCTCCTTCTAAAAATTTATTAAAACATCAGGCATGTGAAATAAACTACAAAAAAATGTGTCTACCAGTGATTTTAATAGTACATAAATCTTGACCAGCTTTGACAGTAGCACCATCATCAACAAGTCGTTTTTCAATGATTCCATTGACTGGTGAAGGAACAGGAACTGAAGTCTTAAATAAGTAATGAAAAAACAAAGTAATACTAATTTATATTGATCTTGGTAAAAGTATCTATTTTTTAACTACAAGTAATTTCTCACTTTATCTGTTTCAATTTCACAAACCACTTCATCTACAGCTACCGTGTCACCAACATCTGTAAAAAAAAAAAATATTTAAACTATTAAGCTATATCACATTATAAGAGTCAGTTATGGACAATAACTGCCTGGTCAGGAAAGTTATAATTTTGTACATTACAATGTATATATTTGCACAAGTATAATTGAATAAAACAATATTGTAGAAAGTCAACTACTTATAAATTAAACATTTATTACACTTTACATACTTTTTTCCCATCTCATGTCACCTTCAGATACTGAATCAGCAAAAGCTGGTGTCTTTAAAATGTGCTCTTCCCCTAAAAATAAATATTATATTTTATCATTAATTATGATACTAATTCCAATAAATATAAAATTTCTATGATATATTTTTCTTACACTGGGATGCACTTGTTTGAAAATAGCGACATTGAACAAAAGATGAACTATAAAGTGATATCCTGATAAAAAGGAGTAATTAATACACTGAAATTTAAAAATCTCTGGGTTTAGACTACTCACGGACTAACAGAAGAAGTAGCAATTTTTGACAACCCCCTCCTTGGACAAGCAGTCACATTTCCTCGGTGCACGTTTCGTGTCTCGTTCGAAACCTGGTGGTGTGAAAAAAACAGAAGAGATGAAACAATTAGTTCAACACTAACTAATCATGATGGTACGCCAGTCCTTGTACCATCCGCCGGCAGTCGCGTAACACTTACCTCAAACTGGATCGTCCGTCTGGCGACGGTAGCCGTTGTCTTTAGGGCGTTTTTGAGCTGACCCCTGACGACGTGCAACATACCGTAGGCTATTTCGGCTTTATGCGATCAATCGCTAAACACGTTCGATGTGAGAAGAACAAAACCAGGAGACTGTGTTCGTCAAGTCGTTGGCCTTTGACTTGCCAGTGCAGAAACGATGGAGGGGGCCCGAAAGAAAAGGCGAGGTCAGTGCAGCTTTCGTCTGGTTCCAAGTCCCGACAGCATAAATATAAATTTTCGGGTCACTTTTATCGTACTTTGCGTAGTAGCTTGAGAGGTCAGTTTCGTCGATCACTAGGACAGTAGGACACGGCGGAGATAACAATCGGCGATAACAACAAACTAACACATGTTTTGCGCACTGGTGACTTTTTTTATTCGGCGCGACACGACAACGCGGCGATTAAGTGAAAATTCGAATCGAAAAACGTAAATTGACAACTAATGACGAACCTCGGTGATGGCAAGTTGGCAAATAATCGTACTATGATTATAATAAAAATACCGATTCTCTAAAAAATGGCAGTCGACAGATACAAATTATAAGCACTTTCGGTGGCTGGGCAACGATGTTTATTACGATGACATAAACAAATTCATGGTCGCCATTGGTAACTTATATTTACAGGCTCACTGTGACACTGTCAACCGCT
This sequence comes from Diuraphis noxia, assembly GCF_037042655.1. Classification (NCBI taxonomy): domain Eukaryota; kingdom Metazoa; phylum Arthropoda; class Insecta; order Hemiptera; family Aphididae; genus Diuraphis; species Diuraphis noxia. The sequence goes on along the minus strand of NW_028301714.1, from coordinate 21,601,396 downwards.
AAAGACCGCGCTTTATGCTATTAAAATCACAGAACATCTGTGTTTTTTGTTCAATTACTTGGGCGTTGACCCGATTGGCCGTGTATCGTTGTTATTATATATTTTAATTTTGCTAAATCAAACTGTAAGAACAATGATTAGCCTCGTCAGCGTAAAGAATGCGATTAAAATACTTACAAGTACCTATATCTAAATGTTATGTACTTACCCGTGCCTTAATTATTTAAATTATCTATTATATCATATAATATTATAGCTATTTTCTACATACCATAACCCGATTATAAGTTATAACATACTTATGAACTGATGCCCGTGTACATTGTTGCCCGTTGAGAATATACCAACTCTATATGGTTCAAAATGTGTGTTTAATTCGTCGTTTTATATCCGGCTAGTCATATTCAAAACTTCCCTTGGATTTACTCTATCTTAATCTCCATTAAAGATTTTTAAAACAGTCATATAGAATATAGGACTAAAATTATATTCAATTATAATATTTTATCACATTTTAGATTCTGAGCGGAGCGATGAACGTATATTGATTTAACAATGATTTCTGTTTTTTTATATAGTTTTTTTTTTGTGTCTGTGTACACGATAATAAATTATCGTCTTAAGTTGACGAAATAATTCTTCGAATTTTAACTTCAGTAGCTTTTCTGGTTGGAAAGTGAATCCAGTTGGTGAATTGGGGAAGTCTCATTAGTTTTCAAAACCACCAGGAAAAACAAAAGACAACAATTAAGGAAAAACTGGATTTTTATCCAAAAGCAATTTTTGAGAAAATCGATTTTAAATATTGGTGTAACTCTCAAACAAATTACCATAGACACGTGTAGTTTTCACTGAATGCTTATACTGGAATTTTATATACTTGATAAAATTTTCAAAATATTTCAAATAATTTTAAGTTATTTAAAGACATTTGAAATTTTCAATCTTTTTAGTTTTTTTTATTTTTATAAATGACAATACAATTTTATTCGTTGGGTAAAAAAGCTTTAACATTTAATATAAAGCTCCTAATATATTGTCACAATGGTAGTTAAAAAATATTAAAAATTGATTGAAAGTTCGAATTTTGACAAAATACGTATAAATCTTGAAAATTTGCGATTCAATTTGAGTTAGAAATTCATAAAACTTCATCTTTTTAAATCCAAGGTTTGAAAATTCAGTAAAAAAATTGTCATGAGTTTGTCTACCTTTATCAAATAAAAAATGTCTATCGGAAAGTCAAATTAAATTTTTATAAGCATTTGAATTACAACATCGGATATTCACTCAATTTCTCTCGTACCGATATTCTTATTTTGTTATTAATCAAAACAGAATGACTGTAGAAACTTGAAATTTACACCATATGTACCATATGTTTATTTTATCAATGTCTATACTTGGTAACATTTTCAAAATATTTCAATAATTTTTAAGTTATTTCAAGACATTTGAAATTGTCCGTTTTTTAAATTTTTATTCTATAAATGTCGATAAAATTGTAGTCATTGGATCAAACAACTTGAAAATTTAATACAAGGCTCCCCCTAAGTTTATAAATAGCAGTTATAAAATATTAAAAATACATAGGTACGTTTTTTTTATATCCATTTAAAGTTCAAATTATATTTAACTGAAAATTTACAAATTCTTTGGTTGCTAAATATTTGTCACTATTAATATCAGTTTCATTTGTTATTACTTCCAAAAAATTGTCATTGATATTTCGGTAATTTACATTCAATATCAATTTGTCTTCAAACTTTAGCACATTCTCGTATTCTTTGATTACTCACCGTTCATTTCGAGCGGCTTGATAGTCACGCAAACCTCGTCTGATTAATTCTTTTTAAATCTTTGTACATCTCACCTATTATACTGCACAAATGTATTTTGGTGCATTATGTGTTTTTTTCACTAAAAATAATTATCATAAATCTAAAATTACACATGTTTAAAAATTGTATGAACAGAGATTAATAAAAAATAAATTATAAGTTCATTATACAAGCTGGGATTGTCATACCAGTGTATATAGGTGTTAAGTAGTAGGTAGTACTAAGAACGTTAGCTCTAGTAGGTACTTGTAACAACGTGTACAGACGGATTCCCCTAATAAATAACCCCGGAAAATATAACCCCGAAAAAATATCCCTATGAAAAAATAACGCCAGAAATTTTGAAAAATAAGAAAAGGGTTTATAATTGTACATGACAAAAAATATTATGAAATCAATTTTTTATTTCATTTTTATGTATAGATTTTTTTCATACTATTGACATTTTATTAGATATGACTTAATTACTTAACTTGTATTTTTATATTTACCTATACTTATCAACTTATTTATAATTATAATCTTTAAAGCGTGGAAAAAGTTGATATTTTCCATTTTGTAAATATAATATGTATTCATAATTTTTTATTAGGGGTTATTTTTTCGGGAGGTTTTTTTTGGGAGTAGGGGTTTCGAGGTTTTTTTCGGGGTTATTTTTTCGCGGTACCGTATATAATAGACGTATAATGTGGTCTAGCACCTACTGCGCGCCTGTAAGGGTTAGAAGCGCAATCTGAAAAAATGTGATGTCAAATTAAACCAAACAATGCGAATCAAATAACATTCATATTGTGGCATCGTTAGTTGGTTGCAAAAAGTGTTTGCTATAACAATAAACAAAATATAATAAGCTAAATATATAATAATCATTATTAATTATTAATTAATAATTTAGAGGCTAATATAATGATTTAAAATAAATCAGTTTATATTTCACTTTAGTTACTTAAGAATCATAAAGACAAAAAAAACGCCATATATTGACTAAAAAAGTATCATGATACAAGACAGTGAAGATACTGCCCAACCCTGCCCTTTATAAATATGTAGCTGCATCCGAATTGTTTTTTCTTATCAGAAAATTGATATTCTAGTTTTCTCTGGATATCTATTTTAGGCGGTAAATGGATTGTAAATAATTATATTGCTGATATTCTGCAGCATTCAAATTAGTTCCCGATAAAGACTTTCAAATTGAAACATACCTATATTAAATTGTACAGTATGAAAATTTAACCCGTACCAGCATTGGCGTAATTCGATTAAATTTCAGCAGATCCAAAGTTTCTATCGCCTATCGGTCCAATAATCATAATTACAAATTAAGTCATATTACTCATATTTAAATATGAGCTAATTGCATTGCTCGCGTGTACTATAGGTATCTTTTTATATTTGATAACAATATAACATATACAAATATCAAAATCTGTAGGTACCTCCTATATTTTAAACACTATATGTGCTGTGTCTGTACTATGATACATTATATATATAAAAATATAATATTTATATGAAATTAATTAAAGTAATAACAACATTTTTAAATAAGTTAAAAAAAAATTCAACAAATCAATGAAATATAGTTGGTATTGTATTTCGATAGGTACCTATAAAGTTCAACATCTGCAAGTGCAAAAGCATATATCTTTACACGAGCAACATAATACCAGGGGGTGCAAGTACGCCGCTGTCATGCACCCCCGTAATTACGCCATTGCCTACCTGGGCTAAAGGGGTTAAAAATGAAAAAATCACCTAGCCGAATCCACTGAGGATAAGAATATGGAATTTTGTCAGTAAGTTCATTTTATAATGCAAAAACTCTCTGATACAGGATTTTTTAAAAATTCAACCCCTACAGGGGTTAAAAGGGTTATATAATATAAAAAAAGAAAAATTGTTCGTTAGATCGGTTTATTCTCTGGAACTATTTAACTGATTTAAATTGTTTGTTTATTATATAGTTGCTATTGGTTGTACCTATAATTTAGTAAGGAAGAATAAGAATAAATTAGCAATTTGTTATTAGGTACCTACCAATTTTAAAAATTGTTCGTTAGATCGGTTTATTCTCTGGAACTATTTAACTGATTTAAATTGTTTGTTTATTATATAGTTGCTATTGGTTGTACCTATAATTTAGTAAGGAAGAATAAGAATAAATTAGCAATTTGTTATTAGGTACCTACCAATTTTATAAATTGTTTCACCTTTACAAAGCTAAAACTGCGATAGAAGTTTATGATTGAATATACTTTTAGTCCTGTATTTTAAATTACAGTGTTCAAATCTTTTGTAGAGATTTAGGTGGGGTAAATATAGGGTATATCGTATATAGGGTAAATTGACGGGAATTTGTCATGGGAAGTTTTGATCCTGACTAGCCGAGTATAAACGACAAATTAACCAAACATTTTGAAACATATAGGTAATGGGTATTTTTAACGAGCAACGAGAAGTGCACGGCGCTCGGGGAACAGCTAGTATATTATATAATACTTATAGCTGTTTGATTGTATTTATTATTATACATTTATACTTGTCAATTGTTAAATAAGTTATACATTTATAGGTACCCATATAAGTGCCAAGTACTTGAACAATTGTTTATCCATATAATATTGATTGGATTTGTCAAATGCTCGCTTAATATGTGAAATACTTTTATAAGAAAAAGTGTAGAGTAAGTATACCAGATGTTGTATTTTTATCTATGATTTGCGCTCGTCTTTAATACTCGACATGTTTAATTTTAAATATTTTTAATAATATTTAATTTATATAATAATATGTATGATATAATATTATATTATACAATAACAATTTTTTCCATTTCAATTAAAAACAAACAATTCAACTTAAATAAGCCAGACATAAACTACAGGTTGTTGTTTAGGGAGCGAATTGTTATATAATCTATAGGTACTATAAACAATAATATAGTTTATGACGTCATGTGGTGATATAATATATTTTCATTTATTAAAGATAAAATAAAACATATTATTAAATTAATAAAAACATCAATAAAAATGAGATAAACATAATATTAGTAAAAAAATAAACAATAACATTCATGGGAATCTTCAAAGAAGAAGTAATCAATGAAAAATGTAAAAAAATCAACATGTATTGATTATTTTGAATTATTAATAAGTCCAAGGCTAAGTAAGTTAAACATTTTATTTTAACTCGTTAAGTTAAGTTAAAATAAAAACAATGAATTAATCACATACATATTAAAATTTACTTTGTTTTGTTGATAATTCAAAAAAGCTAAAACTTAAGTATTTTATTAATTGAATTTGAATATTGCTTTTACAAATAATAAAACAATGTTTGAAATAAAATAATAAAATAAATATTCAACTTAACACTATAGTTAAAAATTAAATAACCGAAAAACAAACTTAAATTTGTATATTAAATGTAATTTGTCCTCTCAACATATTTTGTGACCTCTTATTATTATAAGGGGTAATTTAAAAAATGCTTAATTTATTTTTATCTAGGTTTCAGTAAAAATGTATAATTGATCAATTTTTTATATTGGTCAAGCATAGAAATAATCTATCATTGTTCTTTTGTTTCTAATAATAATTATGTATACATATATATATATTGTATATTTGTTATATGAATGGTGTTTTAAGACTATAAATATTGTGCTTTCCATTTCTTTGTTTCAAATGCCTCAAGGATTCTGATGCAGGTTCTATCATTAGTTATTATATTCAAATCAAAAATTTTAAATAGCGGTTCTAAAATTTTTTAAATTACTATGATGGACGATGGTTGTAAGGACTAAGGACTATTTAATTTTTTTTATAATATTGGAGATTTAGTAGTGAATATTAACGAATGTATATTGTTCATTTTTATTCATGCTTAGGTTAATTAACTATAAAATCAAAAAATAACATGATTTAAAGTGGTACAGACTAAATGAAATGTATAATCATTAGATTGGGTTACATGACATATTTTTAGAGCTCACCTTCTATACAAGTAAAAATTATGAAAACAATACTGAAAATAATTACATATTAAATAAAAAAATACATTATTTTTTTATTTTTTTTTTTAGTTTAAAATCTAAAAAGATACTCTATACTCATTAAATACAATATTTTAAATTAACTTAACGTCTTAACTTGAATTTTTTTATTTGTTAATACATACTTAGCCTTGTCAAATATTATATAATATAATATAGTCATAATATGTTCTATTTTAAGTTATAAATGTTTTTAGGTAAATAATATGCTTATACAACTTTTAAATTTGACTTTTGTTATGTTTGCTTTTTTTTTGGTTATATAGGCCAAATTAAATATTCCAACATCATTTAAATATTTTACCATATAATACATTTTTCTTCTGGATTCATCGGTGTTCCTATTTGACAGTTAAATACTTTTGAAAATTCTTCAAAATTACTTAATGGACCATTTACTCTATACTGGGACGGTGAATGCAAATCTTTTTCCATTTGTAATTTCAGGGATTCTTCTGTACTCGATGAACACCATACCTTAGAAATAAAGAATTATTTTATTCGATTTCTTATGTTTATTAATTGTCTATACCAACTTGTGCAAAGCTGACGAAAAACAGTTGTTGTGTGGTAAGATGGACAGCAGGTAAACGGTTTGGTTGAGCTCTCTTTTCTTCCAATAACTTTATATAAGCACGATATGCTGCTTTAAGTCCACCATTATCAGCAATATTTTCTCCTGAAGTAAAATTGATTGTCATGAAAATAATTACTTTAAATAAGTAATTCTATTTCAGTATACCTAATGTACGTTTTCCATTTATATTATAACCATTAACTTTATAGTTGGAATACTGTTTGATCATACAGTCAGTCGCTTCTTTAAATTTATTTACTGTTTTATTATTCCACCACTGGTGTAAATTTCCAAAGCGATCAAATTCTCGACCTTTTAGTTTAAAAATGATGTATTAAAATTTTAAACAAACATATTTAATACTATTAAAAGCTGATATTTTCCATGTTGGATCTTATGTATAACGTATAAGTCATTATCAACATTGAATAGTATTTACTTATAGATTGTAACCAAATTATAAAGATTTTAAATTTAGGTACCTTCATCGTCAAATGCATGGGTGAGTTCATGTCCCATGACTACTCCCATAGCGCCATAGTTTATTGAAGATTGTTGCATTTGATCGAAAAATGGTGCCTGTAGAATACCCGCCGGGAAGACTATTTGATTTTTGGTTGGCGTGTAATATGCGTTTACTGTTGGAGGGGTCATACTCCACCTGAATGAAACTCGATTAAATAAAATTGATATCAAATCGGACGTGAATTATGAATTTACTTTGAACGATTGACAGGTTGATCGAGCTTATATAAATACTGCACCAAGTTATGTTGAATAGCACGTATGTTGTTATTAAAGTATTCGTCGGAACGTACAGTCAAATTTTGGTATTTATCGTCCAACTGGTTCGAGTCCATTATATAATCAGGAAAACCTAAAAAAAAAATCAATGGTGAATACTTTTCGTTTATATAGGTATATTTCAATCCGTTAATATATTATTAACAAATTACCAATCATATCTGTTATAGCATCTGCTTTTTTCTCGGCTTCAATGAGTGTTTCTTTATCCATCCATTTCAAATTTTTAAAATTATCCTTAAATGCTGTTCTTATTTCATTAATCATATCTTCAGCCTAAAAAAATTAAAATATTTAGTTTTCTATTTTTTTTTTTAACCTACCTATTCTTATTCACTAATATATATATTTACAAGTTTTTTTGACTGTCCGTGGAAAACTTCTCGAACATATAATGCGCCTAAGGCGAATCCCAATACGTTGTTTGTATCGCTAATACAGTACCGCCAGGGTTCTTCACCACCTTCTGATCCTAACAATGCTTTTCGTAGTCCTTTATATGCATCTCGAAAAACTTTCGATAAATAAGGAGTAACGGTCCTGACGGTTTGCCATACTAGATAGTTGTTAATTACCCTATTGTTTATAAAATAATCAATAATCAGCAAATTATAATTGAATTAAGATTTTTTTAAGTAATTTTTTTTACGTCTTATTTTCTGGAGATTTACTGTACTCGGTAATTAAATTAGATAGGTTAGCCATGAACGATGGAGAGTATACCACGACGTTTTCCTTAATGGAAATCTTTCTATTGACTAATCGAAAAGCTGCATTGAAGTAGCGATTCCATTGAAGCTGTACAGATGTTTATTAATATGATTAAGTATAATTTATAATTTGTGAAAAGGGTAAGTTTAAATTGGTATTAATATTAATAATATAAAATAATACACATACAAATGGGGCTAAATTCTGTAATTCACTGATAGGCATAATGTGATAGGCCTTTTCTTCATCACGTTTATCTTCATCGGGTTCTGTAAACTTAGCTAGACGTGTTTCAAATTCAATAACTTCTTTCATTTGAAGTCTAGTAGAATTTGGTTCACCACCTAATAAAGTTCCAATCTAAAACCTCAAACATAAATAATTCGTATTTGATTAATTAATTTAATGATTAATATGTAAAGTTTTAAAAACAAGTGAGTCATTTATTTAAGTTAAGTTATTGAATGATATGCACAAAGAACAAAAATTAAAATACATCACATATAATCACAAAAAAAACTATAATACATATTTTATACTCGTACTTAAATAAGTATATCATAAGAGATATGAATAAATTATGAGCTCACCGTTGTCATGTAGTCTAAATATGTATCTAAAAGTTTTTGGTTTGCTGTAACGTTCAAATAAAAATCTCTTGTTGGTAATGTTAGTCCACCTTCATCGACCTATATCAACACACACATATAAAAAAAAATTCATTATTTGTATTGGGCAATTCATAAAGTATGATCACTCCCGATTATTTTCACTCATAATATAATAATATTCATATATTACTCAAGTTTTGATTGTTAGAATTTGTAATTATAAGTAGGTATTTTCAAAACCCTATTTTAAAATGTATTTAGATTTATTTATAATGATTTAAGAAGCATCCAAAGGTGAAACAATCTTTTTTCAAATGGCATCTACCATTTTGTACTATTAATTGTTAATCATAAGTTTATGAAAATGATGATGTATAGGTATTCAATAAATCATTTGATTAGTAATTTACACAAAAAATGAAAATGAAAATATAAAGAAGTTTGTATAATCCAGTAACCTCATTAAATTCCATAAAAAGTTATAAATAAAGTATCTTCAATAAAATATGTTTTTAAGTTAATTTAAAATTTCCAGAAATCTGAATTTTAATAAATGCATAAAGAATAAAATGGGTAAGGATGGGAATTCTCGATGAATCCACATTATATAATATATAAGGATTAAGGGATTATGGGTTTACCTACTAGTTGCACATTTCATTGAATACTAACTTGAATTACGTGCCTGCTGGAATTTCTGTCATCTTCACCAACCATCCAATAGAATAGTCCAGCCATATTATACTTATTGTGAACCAATTCTAAAGTATTTTGTATCTTCCACGAAGACACATTCCATGTTCCTGATATGTTCCAACCTCCAATGTCTTTAATAAGGTCTAGTAATGGTTTAGCACCTAACGCTTCGATTGTATTATTTGGATCCATGCAAGCCGTAAAATACATTTTAGCTTTGAGTTCAGCTTTGCTACTAGTGTTCATGGGAATTGTTTCTATAAAAATAATTCTATCTTATAATATAACCAAAACATTTTTTTATTGTTTAAAAATATTGGTTTCCGGTGCGTATTAAAAAATTTAATTAGTAAACACCAAAGTTCAAGTATTTTAAATTAGTGCTAGAATTGATAAAAAGTAAATAATTATGGTTGTATAAAATAGTTAGATTATTTATGTAAATTTGCTAAACATTTTTAAAAGTTTAAGTTAATTTGTTCAATAATCTGCATTTAGACCATTATTATTTATTTATCTATTTATATTAAATTTTTTAGTTACATGGTGATGGATTTTTATAACAAGTCTGACTACTGACATAGTAAACCCTAATAGGTTCTTAGGAGTTGAGAAAATTCCTTCCTAAATTGGCAATTTTATAAACTAATACGGGAAAAATTATCAAAAAACTTAATGAATGACGACAGTCATTATGTATACTCTAAAGTCATAAGTTCACATCAGTGGCGTATATAGAAGAATAAATGTCGGAGGGGGGGAGGGACGAATTGTATATTATGTAATATTTTTTGGTCCAAACGGCCATCAGATAATATTTTAGATTGATTCACATTAATGATTAGTCTCGAAAAAATAATAATGGTGTCATTAAATACTTTTTATAATATCAGTTAAAATACCATTATCCCAATGAAGGTTAACTAAATCAGGATTCACGGTATATAGCCATAAAATAATCAATAATATTTGGTAGTATATTGACATAACTATATACAGAGTGATCTATTTAAGTGGTACACTATAATTATATCGAAAAGTATTAACTTTTAGGGTTATGTTTTGCTAAAATCATATAATATTGTAATTTTTTTCACCCTAATATTTATTGGTGAAACCACTATAAACTTTTGATTTTTAATGGTAACATAATATAATGAAAACATTATGGATTAATAAAACCATTTTTTTTTTCATGAATTTACGTCTTAAAATTTTTATTTTTTGTTGATTGGTTTGTGAGATACAGCTCCTCAAAGTATTGGTGGTTTCTACTATTTTTCCAATAATTGTAAAGACCAGGAGCTATTGATAAATTCGATATTGCTGAATCCACGGTAACAAAATAAATATAAATAATTAAAGATTACTATTGTATTACTTTGAACCCTTATCATTTATTAACTTATCGACTACATTTAACAAATTGGATGTAATTTGTTACATTGGATTCAGCGATATCAAATTTATCATTAACTCCTGGTCTTTACAATTATTGGAAAAATAGTAAAAACCACTAATACTTTGAGGAGCTGTATCTCATAAACCAATCAACGAAAAATAAAAATGCTAACACGTAATTTCATGAAAAAATGGTTTTATTAATTAATGATATATTAATTATATGTTACCATTTGAAAATCAAAATTTGATAGTGGTTTCACCAACAAATATAAGGGCGAAAACAATTTAAATATTATAAGGTTTTAGAAAAATATAAACCTAACAATTAAAAAAAAGTTAATACTTTTCGAGATATGATTAGTGTACCCACTTAAATGGACTCCCTTGTATAATGTAAAATATGTAAAAAAATTACACTTCGCACCTAATGAGTTTTTGACTATAAGTTGATTGTTCATTTCTAATTCATTAAACATGCCCCACATAGATCTGCCGTCCGGTACCGGATTCGCTTTTATCCATTGACCACAAGCGTATTTGTAGAAGTCTTGGCAAGGGTCAGATTTTGTGTCCATACTTTTGATTATGGCTGCTGCTGTCGTCACGCACGTCTCCTTCATACAATAGTCTAAAGACATCAAATTTATTATAAAATATAACTTATTACGAGTTCTCCGCGGTTTTCTTATACACTTTTATTGTAATATATATGTATACTTATAAATCATAACAAAAACACTTTGTGTAAAATTGCTTAGTAAACAAAAAATAGTCATTTTTATAAGAACCTTAATCATTATAATGATATGATAAAATGAAAAGTTAATTAAATTAAGTTACAGTTATTTTGTGTCAATAATTATTCATTTACTTGACGAGAGTCCATTCTATTTTTTTAAATTCATAATGAAGTCCTAAAATGCCTTTTAGCTATTTTCCGTCTTATTTTTTGATGTAGAAAGTAAATAATTGATAATCTATATCAAATATATATGCGCGTTGAACGGAATATTAAAGTATTAAACCTCACCTTGTCCGGTACTAACTAAAGAATCCGATTCTTCGTATATGTCTGGAATTTGGTGTATGGCCGGACTACACTTTTTCTGATGCACTGGTAACATAAATAGCAATATCACACCATTAAGTAGGGATAAGGCAAGAAGAACTTTTTCCAACCACGTTCTGTTTTTCAACCACGTTCGGTTTTTCAACCGAGACCAAATATTTTTAGGTTTGCCCTGCTGAACAATAATTTACATGTACTTTTTTAACTATTGCTAACATATAGTGAAATTATTTCTATAATTTATTTCGTATGGTTTTAATTATTACTGTATAAAAACGGATGTGTGTGGAGGATGCAGTCACTCCTTCTGTCAAATGAACCGAGCCCATGCTTGACGTCTCCTCTTCGAAAACTTTGTGCTTGTAATGTGCCATCTACACAAAATAATTCAAAATCAAATAATGATGGATGTAATTTTATGGTATTACAGTTACTAAACAAATCCTCAAATAATTACATTAACAATAATACATTTTAAAAACCGTTTGTTTTAGGACCATAGCAGTATTATAAGTTCACATGGTTAATTCTCAACTGGCTATCCTAGATAGTTGACATTGTTGCAATCCATTTTATAAGAACCCACGAAAATCATTAGGACCGTTTTAATCATTAGCTATAGCAGTGTACTCTATGATCGGGGTTCATAACATGCGGTATGGAGGTTCGAGACACTAATAATCTAATAATATCAGTAATATCACTGCAGTCAGTTGTAGGGTTGGCGACGCTATATAGACTTTCTGATCGGGTATTATGGTTTGTAAGTATGTCGTCAATATTATATTATATTAAAATAACATATAATATTATTAAAATGTTATGTAGTAATGTAGTATCGGTATTTTTGTGTTCCGTGTAGTAATAAAGCTACACGAGTTGTCACCTGAACTGTACACGAATCATTACATTATGTGTGTTAGGTGTATATTTTATACCAGACATGCATTTGTCTGAGACTGATTTTTATCATTCTTATAGCATACGATAATTTGATAAAATTAATTGACATTTAGTTTCATCGATATAGTCTGATATAATTCTCTATAAATAGTAGTTAGAAAATTAAATTCAATCTAACGTTCTTGACACAGCTTTAGTTAGGTACGAGGTGATTATCAAGAACTATCGAGTAAAGCTCTGGAAATTTTAATATACAATATCTCTTGATAAAATAAGCGCTCTCAAGCTCGGGACATGAGGGATTATTTTTAGTCATGCCCGCCGCACTGTGTGGTAATGCAGTATATTTTATTATGCCTATACGCTATCACCGTCAACAAGTAATAAGACCTTATACACTAATAACCAAGTCGCCAAGTCAATTATAATAAAGTCGTTAGGTATTTAAAAGTTAATAGGTAAAACCTATACGTTTATATTATCGGTAACGGGAATAACTAACATGTTCACGTAGTACATTTTTTAAGTAAGTAGGTATTATGAATTTTGATGTTATTTTTCGAAAAATTTGAATTTATAATATTAAAAAAAAATGGAGTTGAATAATATTTTACAACATTTTAACATATATTCATATTTCAAACCATAGAATCTGTAGTATATATATATATTTTTTTTAAACTAGAATATTATTAAATATTAATTAATTTTTTTTTTTTTTTTTATTGGTACAGCATCAACATCATGGTTATTAACTTACAATTGATTAGGTTACATATTATATGGGTTTTTTACATGATATTAATTAAATTGCAGTTCAAATAAAATGATCAAAAATAATAAATGGGATTTGTGAAGTGTGAGGTCATATTATACAATAACAAATTCCATGAAATAAGCTTAGTGTGTTTATCTATATACTTAAACACAATACATAGTTAATACATCATTGTAACATCATACTTATTGTAGGTAGGCCGTAGACGCGTACATTTATATAGTACCTATAGTCACTTTATACTCATAAACGCAGAATTAACTTTTAAATTTTAATGCATATAATTTAGCGCTGTGAATAATTTATTTTTCTATACGGAAGGATAAAAGTTGAACTAATTTTATAATTTTCGTCAAAAGCAAATCGAATATTAAATAATTATATTACATAAAATATTAGGTATTCATTTATAAGTCAATACCTGTTACCGACTTATCATTACGACGTGAATAAGTTCGTACCGTTCGTAGTATAAGACGTATCTTAAAATTAATTAAAATATATTATTCAAAATTTCAATACATAATAAACTATATGTACAGTGAAATAATAAGTTTCAAATGTCTATAAAAATTTAGAATGATCCAAATTAATTTGAAAACTATATCATTTGTTGAAAATGTATTTTTAAATATTTGGTAAGAAATTAATTCAAGTCTCTACAGTTGTAGGTAATTTATTTTTTTAATTTTAACAAAAAAGCAAAATCGATTTACCTGAAAACTGATTTTCAGAATATGCCAATTTTCTTGTCAGTTTTTCCTAGTATTAAAATTTTAATATGGTCTGCAAGTATATTATTTGAAAATTCCAAAAATCAGATTTTTCAAATAATCACATTATCGAAGTAAAAAGGGGGAGGAATATCTGGAGAATCAACATGTGTAAATACTTGAGTCAGTTATTATATACAAAAATTATTTTTTGTGAAAAATACCAAGGTGGACGTTATTTGCTATATTATATAATATCTTGTATTACATTAATCATAATGTATTATTTGTATCGATTGGAACACTAACAAAAAATACAACGTGATGGCTATATTGGTGCATGTGCTTGTCCTGTTTCCTGTATATAGATATATTGTTAAAAAAAAAATACAATAAAAACTAATATAATTAATTTAGAAGTACAATTTATTGGACGCATTTTTAGTAAAAAAATTTACTTTTAAGCAAGTTGTTAGATATTATATTATACCTAATAGATAAATATTGCGTCATACCTACATATTTTTATAATTTACACAATACATACGACACCTATAGATTGTTAGAAATACACACTTATTGTTGTTTTGTCGGACGAACTATGAAACTATCATTAGTGATAATGGCAGATACCTATCCAAATTTTGCACTGAGAGTTTTCTAAATTACGTGATATTGTATTCCTCTATTCATAGTCTACATAAATATATATGTAGTATATATATATATATATACAATGTGTAAGTTCAACTCGTGTTTGACGTAGTAGCAAAAACTAAAAACCCATCACCTATAACAGTTTCACATATTAGTGTTAAAAAATTGAGTTTATTATTGTCATTTAAATAATGGAATTTGTGCACAGCATTTCTTATATAATAAAACGCTATTTTTATAATATAAAGACTTATATTTGAATAATGTCTTCAGTTAGAGATAACTAAAAACAATAAATATTTGTGTGACATAATCGCACAACATAATGCATATTATGTCAAATGATAGTATTTGATGTGGATTTTAATTTCGATATTTATAGTGAAAACAATATAGGTAGTACCTATTAGGTACAATAGGTACATAATACATATATAATACCTTACCTAATAAAATACAATAATAATATTTGTAGTTATACTTAAAACTCCTAAACTTTATTCTAATATATACTTATAATATTTCATTTCGGTTTCAAAAAATTAGAGACTCATAATTAGCGCTTGGAAGTTGGTGACCTTAAAACAATTTAAAAATGAACCAAAAATAATTGCAAAAATGATCTTTAATTACAAATAATGTTTTAAAATTACCTAATTTAAAAAAATTCAAATTATAAAAGCTTACAAATTACTCAAAATTATCGCATTGTATACTATAAAAGCATATTATTTGATGTTGTCAAAACTAAATGATCGACGATTATCGGATATTATAAATATATATATTTAGAAAAACTTCTTTCTTCTTCTACTGAAATAATTGGAGCAAATTGTAACTAAGCCAAATTTGGCAAAAATTTGAAGCATATCCATTTAAAGTTAAGTATTTTTAATTAGTGGTAGGTATATAAATTATAGACAGTAAACATATTGTAAATTGTGATATAATTTTTGTTGCTTTGAAAAAAACAAAATTTATGTTTTACGACCTATAATATTAATATATTATAATTATACAATATAGATACAGGTGAATGTAAAAACATTTTGAATATTTGTTGTTATAGTATTTTAATTTAATTATAAATAGCATATTAAAGTTAGTTAAAACATATTTGAATAATTTACACATATGTTTGTATGGTGATTATTTTAATGTACAAGGAAAAAAGAAGAAAATAGGTACCTGTATAATAAATAATAACTGTTACACACATACATCGACAACTAAATATTTTTAATTATCATTCTGAAGGAAAAATATATATCTTCATTAGATAAACTGATAAACTGTTTATTAAAAAATACTTATCAAATATTTACAAAACCTACAAACGGTGATAATATATTACATAAATAATTTATTATTATATATGTAGTGTTTAAATTAACCTATAGAGCGTAGTAGGTCGTAGAGAAAGATAAAGATAGATGTGTGTCGAGTTTTAAATTCATTTTAAATGCAAGTGTGTTTTAATTTAGTAAATTATCTGAAGAAGCTGTTTACAAATTTTAATTTTATCTCGTCTAGCTAATAAGTTAATAAAATTGTTTAGAATCGATTGAGTTAAAATCTTCAATTATTTCTTGTTTTTTTTTAGTTTTTAATGTTTAGAACAATATAGCATGCTACAGCCATTTAATTTTATGTTGTTTAGAAGTTAAGTGATTTTTATTTTGTTGTTGGTAAGTAAGTAGACATAAATATATTATTCATGTAGAATTTATAAAACGTACCTAACTACCTATGCTATAAAATATTATCTTTTAACTTTACACAATATGCCTTTCTCCCTTGTAAATAAATATCAATGTTTTCTACTTGCAATTTAATCTAGGGATAATAATAATAATATCCACTTGGTATTTTACATATTATATATGGGTAAACAAACTGATTAAAAATCGAACTATACATTGTAGGTTGACACGATGTACCTAATAGGCACGCTCTTGGGTCTCATTTATAATCAAAAACAGTCTTCTTAATAATATCGCTATTATTTCGGCAGAAATGAAAGTTTCGGCCCCGAAGCCTTAAAGCCACAGTATGCGAAGGTCGTTTCTATATAGGTAGTCGACTGATTGTTGTGAAAAAACGATAATCAACGTGTAAAATGTATGCCTTTGTATTACTATTTTATTTTTATATCGTTCAAGTACAAATGAAATTATGTTGCAGATATGTAGCTACTAATATAATATACTAATGCTATTATATATCGTATACAAAACGTGTCGTATTATTATGTTTCAACTTTCAATTTTAAACACACAAGTTGTGTTGATCAAAAGTTGCAAAATTAGGAATATATAGTATCATTATATAAACAGGGAGATACCTACGTGAACAATTTTCTAATATGATCAATGATCATATATAATAATATCAGTATACTTGTACAAAAATACAGAATTATGTAAAAACAATTTTCGATCACATCACCTATATTGTTATTGTTATTAATACTTATTAAAATAAAATATATGAGCTGTAATAGAATATAGAGATTGGTGACATTAGCAATTTCAGACATATTTAGCGAACGAAACCCACCCATAATACCTACTTATAATTTCTTAAAGAAAACATGTGAAGCATATTTTATAATTTTAATACAATACATATAATTACGAACAAAAAAGGAAAATAATAATTTCCGTGCATATTTGGAACCTTAAGAATTGTAAGGTATTGGATATTTTATACCTGCAGTAGGATTATAATCAAAGATACGCTATAAGGAGTATTCTATAACGTGATCCCTAATGCCTATAGTGATAATATAAAAGGTACACAAAGTTGTTTAGCAAACTGTGCAATGAAGTCTAACGCTGTTTGGAAACTTTATCAAGGGCAGCATTGTCCTTATATTTTTTAAATGCATAAAATCTAAATATTATTTTCTGATAACAAACGTCCTGAGCCCCGGGACGCTATGAAACTCATTTCAATTTTGGAGCGGGTACTATAAGTATATAGGCACCTATACCATTTACGCACGAGAAATAACATATTTTATGCGAAGCACAGCGATAGTAAAGATAATTATAATAATTAACTTAGAAAAGACCGAGCTTTTAAGCTTGATTTGTATACTAGAAGTAATTTGTTCAACATATAAATCGTGCAACTGCAGGAGTTCCATCACGGTACTTAATTTACATACATGCTTGAAGAATTGCCTGCAATATAAATTACTATTTTTCTTTCATAACATAATATTAGGAAATATAAGGAAATTAAATCAAATTAAATATTATTTTAAGTTCAGGTGCTTCTAATGTAAGGCTCCATCATGTCATTCACTGACCCTTTTAAATCGTATGTTAAACATTTTACTTATTGTGCCCCCCTTGTACAGATTATAAATATTCATTTAAATAAACGTCTTTAAAAAAAAAAAAAAAACATAATATTTTAATAATAATTTTACATCTGTCCATTTGCACAGCTTGTTTATTTTTTCTTTTCTCAATAAAAATATTATAATATTAAATTGTTTATGATGGGTATAGTATCTACACATTCTACACAATAACAGTGGAAAATTATTATTTTTAGTACCTAGGTGTATTAATGCATTATGCATAATAAATATGCTTTTGCTATTACAAAGTATACTGCAGTCTTTAGACTTTAAATAAAATAACAAATCATTAGCAATACAGACAACATAAGGAGAAAGGGTTAGGATGCCAAAATCTTACTAAACGTAAATATCGTAGGGAATTTCATAGCAATTTAAAGTCCACTACTTAAAAATTAAAATGTACATCAATTTATAGTAATGATGTTGAGTATTATATTGAAACTAATATTTGAAAATCGGTTCGTAATCGCAAAATGATATCGAATTTTAAGTATAATAATATCATACGCGTGTTTAGTGTAAGCCGTCGTCCGGTTTTGAGCAATATACGCGTTCACAACTTTATCATCAATTGGTTTTTACTCTTTAAATACGAAAATAAACGTGAGCTGATTGTGCACTTCTCATAATAATAACGTCATAGCGTTACGCCGGATGTCGTCGGGAACGACGTATTTATTTTTTTTTCACTACGATTGTACATTATTGTATTAAATTACGTATATAATATCACAATATGGTAGTATGAATATTTTGATACCATATTAGAATAAAATTAGTATAAAATGAATACACGAACCATATATCATATATGTATATATATATATTACAGTGCCGCACGCGCAACTTTCAGCCGAAATTTAATTTAATTTTAGCTGTACAATTAACCTATACAGGGTGTAACAGAAAGATATGACAGATTTGTGTAAGATTTACATGTAAATCTGTCATATCTTTCTGTTACACCCTGTATAACGTGGGTGCTATGTAGGCAATACGTACGTCAATATTATTTTATTCGTATAATGTTTTAAATTGTATTTTATTATTACCATGCCCGAAGCTGTTATAATAGTCAGATTTGATCCGAGGACCGCGGTAGAAACAAAATGATATTGTACTCGGGCATACGCTGTCGGTGACATTATCATATATACTGCGGGGGAAAAGCTGATGGTTACATTCAATTTGCATCGTCCGACTCGTTTCTTTTTCATTATAAATATAGGCCATAGGGCGATGACAAGTCTCGAAAATCGTAAATGTAATAAACCAAAAGTTAGCGAAGTCAGAAAACATCAATATCATTTTAAAAGTTCTCAATTATACCGCAGCGGCGCCAGCTAGTATGTATACCGGGTGAACAGTATATATTATACTATTATTGCTATATTATAGTTAGTGTGGTCCCGAAACTTTCCCAATTCGACACTCGGTAAATGTTATTATTTCGTCTCGTAGCTATTTATTATGTAATCGGAAAAATTGTCTTTAAACACAGACGACGAGAATACTAATCATTGTGAACAGTCATCCCCGTGGAAGCTTCAAAGCTTTCTCTCCTAACTTTTTAGAAGGCCGCATGCTCACAACATATACATATACTATAGCCTTAACTTATATTTTCATGTATACACATTATTGGAAACATAATCGTGTACTGGTGCCAGAACCGTTTGCCGGACGACGTGAGAGGGTTGAACACCGCGGGGAACCACGGCCGTGATGTGCAGGGACCCTAACATAATAATGCGATACCATAATGATTTAATAATATCAATGATCCCGCGGGTTATATCGTAATAATAATAATAACAATTGTTGTTGTCGAAGTACGAAGCATCTCCTTCCAATGCTAATAACTCGCGTCGTAAAGTGCGCCTATAATATATAAATGGGTTGGGGGGGGGGGGACTTTTGCCGATCACGCGCTTGACTGCAGCAACGTTAAAACACCGAAGTTATAATAATAATGAATATAGTATGTATATAATATATATTACTGTTGCGCGGCCGAAAAGCACAAATTGATAGGCATAAAGCGCGCGAGCGTTGCGCACGACTAAGCGTGTAGGTTGGTATATATATATTAAGTGTTGTGTGCATTTTACCTTGGACGAAACGTCGTGTGTGCGTCACGGGATCCGGGAATAGTGGAAGGTCGAGACGGTCGACCACTTCAACCGCGGCGAATCGTCGTCGTCATAGTGCTGCGGGCCCACGTCGTCTGCGGCGATCAGGTGGTAGCGGCGGCGGTGGCGGCGCCGGTCGTCATAGCGTCCGCGGCAATCGCGTCACGCGCGCGCGAGTCGGACTCTCGCGGGCGGGTTGGCCGGTTTTCCCGGTCGTGTTATAAATTAAAATTTTCTCGCCTCGTTTTTCGCGAAACCGAGTCGACGGACCGAACTGTGCCAATTTTCGCCGTCACTTTCGCGCGTATTATTTATTTATTACAAATCGAGTTATTGGCCATGCATTATTGTCCCTTCTACCGTCACCTCACTGCTTACTGCTTGGATTTCGACTTGGACTGCACAAATTGCGAGCGTGCGTACGCCGCGATGATTGTTGTTATTATTTTTACTATAATATTATTATAACGTATTGTACGCGCGTGTGTGCAGCGTAGTTTGAGCAGAAACAACAGCAATAGTAGAAGTGGCAGTAGCGGTGACTGGTGGTGCGATATCGGCGGCTGCGTTAGCTGTGCCGCGGACTCGGCGCGCGCGTTCGACTCGCCGCGATCCGTCACCGGACCGATATTGATCCGCGAGCGCGCACGCCGCCGGCACCGCCTTTGGCCCGATTATCGTATATGCCTGTTTTTTTATTATATATATATTTTTTTTTTTTTTTTTTTGCTTGTCGCTGCTGTTTTACTTCCCCGTCGGCCCGCCGTCACGTGCATCGTTTTGGCGCTCGTCGCCACAAAAACGTGTAACGATAGTGATGTCGTAATATTCACACGTTCGAGTATACAATAGTAGTGTTGCACACAAAAAAACAGTGCGTTTATTTCCTTGTGTTTGGCGTGCGTATATTATGCGCACCGCCATTGCGCCATACCCGTGTACAATATTATAACATTTGCGATTTGACGCGCACCGTATGTACCTCACACAGTTGCGCGTAAGTGGCTACTCGAAACGAAAACGGGCTCGTAAGCGCAACCTATACAAACCGTCCCGCCCATAAACGAATTAATCTTTTTTTATTGTGCCCATATTCTATAATGGCAAGATAAAAGGTATTTTCACCAAGCCGGGTGTTTACTGTTTAGGTTAGTTGACCGAATTTTCGACGAACTCTATAACATCATCCTCATCTCTGCAGCAGATATAATAATGTGATATTTTTTTATAGGTAGGTACGTCATATTATATACGAACATCACAATATTGTGTCGCACAATTAAGGCAGTGGACTAGAGGAGTAGAGGACATATAATATCATAATCCTAAAGAAGCACATAATAAGCAAACACTTATAATGTGCACTTAAAAACCCTAAAATATTCAGTACAGATATCATGTACAATATAGGCACCCAAGTCGGAAGTCGAGTGCATACTTAAATATTATACTATAAATCGACTATCACGATCCAACTGCCACAACATTTTCTTAGGGATGGAAAGACGTGTTTTTGATACCCTTTATGTATTTTTGATTTTGAGAGGGTATCATATAGCGTGTCGTGCAATTTTCAAAACCTGGCTTGCAAATAAATATTCTTATATTTGATTTACATTTAAGGTTGTATATGAAATATGAGTTAAATTAATAGTGCACGGAACAATAGGATTTTCTGAAAGTATTGCTGTACCCTTTGCGGGTTTGTACTGTCTTCTGTCATATTTGCCTATATTATGATAATATTTTATTATAATGATACTTAACCACGACATTTATTTACTTATCATACGCATGCTAAGTGCCCACCTACCTATGTGCAATGAAATACTATAATTTTTTATGCCAATTTTCCTTTTTTTTTCATTTATTGAACGCGTGGCCCCAAATTTTGGCAATAAACTAATTTAACTACGAAGCTCTGTCTCCCCTCCTCAAGGACGGTTTTCGTTGTGAGAATGTGATATTCTACTGTGAGTACTGCTTAATCTACTCAGTATATTTATATTATGGCTGTATCATGTAATAATATATTATTATACAGTTTATTATTATCCTACAATAGGCATGGCGCGTTCAGTGTTATATTATGTGCACATTAAGATTGTTGACACTCGTTTGAATAACAATAAAACATAATCCGTTTGTTAATAATTATTATTGTTCCCATGGTGCATGACCCGAGTCACATTATATTATAATTTAAATTGCAATATATTATAGGTACATAAACGCAAACCGTTTATACCGGATGCGACTTGACAGTGCAATCCACATACAACAGTACATCACTGCTGTTCGTTTTAAATGTTATAACTTAGACTTTTTTATTTTTTGCAGTCGATCACTTTTGAAAGACAACTTACAAATTAAACTGTAGACACCTATATTATGCAGTGTTTTTTTATTTTTTTTTGAAACTGTAAAAGTTATGTATTAATAAACCTTTAATTAACTTCAAAATTTAAAACGCAATTTATATAACATGGATACCAATATATACCTAACTGTAATTTCAAATTCTTAGTGAGAACAATGTTGTTCAAACATCACGTGCTTCAAATGCAATGATATTGCAGTTGTTTGAGTTATACGGTATAATCGGGTTTAAGCATATACTTAAATTGATTATTTATAAATTAAAACCGTCTGGAATCTATAGTCATATAGATAATTTACACGATGTGTTCGACTATTCATTTCACCAATACGATTTATAATATTATATACTATTTATGTATAAGTTCTAAACAGGTATGGTTTATGCACAAAATTCATTATATTTTTATTTTCCGGAAATTCAAAATCATAATTTACAAATGTTGTGGCTCTAGCTGCAATATTTAATCATTTTAAAAGCGTAGCTAGGTATCATGTTTTTTACGATAAATAACGGTAAGTATTCTATATCTATTGAATACAGTTCTAAATCAATCGCACAAACGTTAATAATAATAAGAATTATCATATTGTCAAACTAAAAAATGTCGGGTAAGTCGTGTATGTCACTCTGCTGTACAGTAGGTTACAAGTGGGTTACTGTAATGGATGGAATTAAATTTGAATCCAATGATATTATATCATTGTATACGAAAAACGATTCTGAGCGAAGACGGTTTATCTGTAAATTCAAACTTTGAATGCTTAAAAAAAAATTGTTACTATGTATTCCTTTTATTTTGCAACTGCTATTGTAAAAATATGTTAGGAGCCTTGTATTAAATTTTCAAATCTTAGAATTAAAAAGGAAAACTTTTATGAATTTGTATCTAAGATAATTTGAATATTGCCGTAATTTTTACGTATTTAGTCAAAATTTGAACTTTAAATGCTTATAAAAAAAAATTGTCACTATATATTTCTTTTATTTTTCAATTTCTATTGTAAAAATATATAATGAGCCTTGTATTAAATTTTTAAATCTTAGATATAAAAGGAAAATTTTTTATGAATTTCTAGCATAAAATAATTTACGAATTTTCGTGATTTTTACATAATATGTTGTAAAAATTCAAACTTTGAATGCTTATAAAAAAAAATTGTGACTATGTATTTCTTTTATTTTTCATCTTCTATTGTAAAAATATGTTAGGAGCCTTGTATTAAATTTTCAAATCTTAGAATTAAAAAGAAAAACTTTTATAAATTTCTATCTAAGATAATTTGAACATTGCCGTAATTTTTACGTATTTAGTCAAAATTTGAACTTTAAATGCTTATAAAAAAAATTGTGCCTACGAATTTTTAATATTTTTTAACTTTTATTGTTACAATGTGTAAGAAGCCTTGTATTAAATTTTCAAGCTTTTCTACCGAACAAATAAATTTTTATCGATATTTATAGAAAAAAAAACTAATAAAGTTGAAAAATTAAAATGTCAGTAAACAGCTCAAAACAAATCTAAATATTTTGAAAATTTTATCAAATATATAACACGCCTATATAAAGATTCAGTCAAAATTTCAAGTATCTGTGGTAATTTGTTTTAGAGTTACACCAAAATAAGGAAATCGCTAAAAGTGAAAATCCAATGTTGTAAAAATTTAAATTTCAAATGCTCATAAAAATTTAATTTGAATTTCAGGTGGAATTTTTATTTGTGATAAAGATTGAAAAACTTGTAAGGAATCTTGTATTAAATTTTTAAATCTTAGATTTAAAAAGAACATTTTTTATGAATTTCTAGCTCAGAATAATTTGTGAATTTTCGTGATTTTTACGTATTTTGTCAAAATTCAAACTTTGAATGCTTATAAAAAAAAATTGTGACTATGAATTTCTTTTATTTTTCAACTGCTATTGTAACAATATGTTAAGAGCCTTGTATTAAATTTTCAAGCTTTTCTGCTTAACAAATACATTTTTATCGATATTAATTTAAAAAAACTAATAATGATCGAAAATTTCAAATGCCTATGAATAGTTCAACTTAAGTCGAAATTTTTTGAAAATTGCATGGTGGATAAAATATACTTATATAAACATTAGGTGAAAATTGCATGTATCTATGGTCATTTGTTTTAAAGTTACATCAAAAACCAAAATCGATTTTGTCGAAAAATGAGTGTGCGTAAAATTTCCCGTTTTCCCTTAATTTTTAGTTTGTTTTTCTCGATTATTTAGAAAATTACTAAGAATTTTTCAATTTTGACCCCTAAAGTACCAACTAGATTCACTTTCTGATCGAACGAGGTACTGAAGTCAAAAATCTAAGCACTTTTACTGCCTCAAAACGTGATGACAGACACAAAAAAAAAAGCACACATCATGGTAAAAACAATACATTCATCGCTCCGCTCAGAATCTAAAAATGTATTATAAAAGTATACAATACGTATATATAGTCTAATATGTAAGGTTACCAGTTACTATGTATAATATAATTTATATTTTTTAGTTTTAGAACGTGAAGCCTCGTCGCCCTCATCAAATTATTTTAAAAAATGTTAATCTGTTGTCTCGTGACATATATAGATTTTTAAAAAGTATTCAATACACGTGACATAAAATGTAATAAAAATTAATTTACATAATTACTTATTCACATGGGCGTGTGCACGGGTGCTTGCAGAAGGTTCAAATTGTGGTGAGTCTGCAACATTTTTTGACGGTGCAAGTTAAAACCGCTTAGTCACAGTCGACAGTCGGGTAACCCAGGAGAAATGTATTCTTCAAATTATTTAATATCAGAAGGGAGATAAAATGGATCCCATTTTAGATAATACATTGATCCTTTGTAGAATAAATCGTATCTACAGTACAGGGTGTAACAGCATACTATTTGACAAATATTATAGGTAGTGATATTCGTAATGAAAATTTGTCAAATAGTCGGCCCTGCTACACCCTATATAGCTTACTAAAAATATAGGTGTACTTACCTAGTCAAAATATTATGAATTATAATTCAGTTGTAAGTAAAAGATCGCCTGCTAATATTTTAATTAGCCACCGTAGTGTGTCAATAACACAAGCCCTGCCTCTATAGCTGTATCATACAAACATATACAATTACTATTAATTGTTACAGTTCAAAATTTATTTGGCTGCTTTATTTTGTATGCTCCTTCTGGAATTAAAATGTCCGCACACCTATGGGAATTCCACACATCTAAAAGGTATTAATATATTTATTTTATAGTAATATAATTTAACATATTATAACAGAATTGGCCAATTTACAAATCGAGAGTCGCATTCGATCGCGTCATAGTCGTAAGCACCTAGGTGGCTCGCGCCTCGCGTCTTATTTACAAAAACTGAAATTTCTATATTTTTTTCGTATACATTTTATAGGGAAAATTTTTTCAATATATAGAAATAAGTATATAGTATACAGGTAAATTAACAATAATATATAATAAATATATACATATTTGTATATATTATATAAATATAGAATTATGTAGAATTATAAAATTTATTTATAAATATTTTGGCTCTTTGAAATGTATACACCTATGTGTAGCTCGCGAACATATTCATGTTAGCCACACCTGATATTTAAGTACGATTAATATGAAAATTAGGAAGTATAATAAGTATTTAAGTAACGGTTCATGAATAGGTACTATGTATAAAGTATAAATATGTACACACAATATAAACAATTATATTAGGTATATTATAATATTACCTATTATATTATTATAATTTTGTACAAATTACAGTAGGTGTACATAATATATTATTTTATAATTTATCTTAAATTATTGATATTAGAATTTGTAATAAAATATCGATGATATTAGTTATAAATTTATAACTATTGTTAGTTATACTTATAGCTAATGGTGCCGTTGTCGACTATTTTATCTTCAACTTTATGTTTATTGTGAAACAAATGATGTTTAATGATCAACATTAAATCTTCCAGTTTAATTGTATCATCTTTGTCGTTTATAATGCCCAATGACTTGATTAAGTTAGCCTGTACAATAAAACAAAAATACAATAGTAATATATTGATTAATTATATTTAACATTATTTATTAGGACTGCGTGAATTCAATGGTTAGGGAAATATTCAAATATGCACTAAAAATGTCAATAAATATGCTCAATCATGTAAAATGACTTTTATAAAATAAAAATTACAATTGTTATGTCTTTATGAATTAAAAAATACACTAATAAATAGTTTTCTTAAGATATTAAAAATGTATATTAATATGAATATAAGTAAACGAATCTAAATTTTTAAAAATTAATAATATATTGATAAGCATCATGAATCTTATTGTTTTTAAAATATATGCAAGATACACTTTTAATACTAAAATACCATATGTAACTAATGGGCACCTGAAAATTAACCTATATTTTTGTAAATGGTAGGTACCCAAGAATTAATAAAATATAATAAAATATATTATTTATATAGAAATTTAAAGATATAATTAGAAAAGAAGAAATAAATCAGATTACTAAATAACGATTATATTTTACGATGAGTCTTTTCACTTTTGTAGAGTAAATTTTTTAATAACATATATACATTTAAGATAACTAGTGATTTCTGATTTAATACCTACTCAGAACAGCCAATGTATTTGATCTTAAGTACGATTTTATTCTTTTTGTTTACAGAAGGTTCGTTTTACAGAATAATTTTGTACTGGACAGCATAAATAATAAATATAGATAAGGGGTTATGTGTTCGAAAATGATATGTTCGAATAAAATGTGTTCGAATGAAATGTGTTCGAAAAAGCATATGTTCGGATGAATTTTTGTTCGAATAGTTAAACTCAGTCTTAAGAACAAGCATATTATATTAAAATATTATTTATATACTGAAAAAAATTATTAAATATATAGGTAAAAACAAGCATATTATATTAAAATATTATTTATTTATTTATTATTTATATAGTGAAAAAAATTATTAAATGTATAGGTCTATGTATATCGCCAAATAAAATAAACAAATGTATATACGAGTAAATTCAAGTTAAAAGTTTAAATGGTACGCAATTCGGCGCGTAAATAATGTTAATTGTTAAATTGTCGTAAATAACCGTCTATCCCTGGTTAACGGTATAATAGTTGGAATATACTATAGATAATAGATATCTTAATTTTTATAATTTCAAAATAATAAATACAAAGTTTTCGAACAAAAATTCATCCGAACATATGCTTTTTCGAACACTTTTCATTCGAACACATTTTATTCGAACATATCATTTTCGAACACGTAACCCGACACCATAAATATATATATACGTTATATTTCAATATACGGATACAAACAAAAGGTATAAAAATCACTCACTATTTTATTTTATTTAAAATAGCTATCGGAAAATTATTCTCTTATAAAGTTATAACCCAGATAAATTACTACGAAAATGAATACATTCAAATTATTCAATAGGAAATGATAAAAAAAGGTTTTCTGATTCTTCCGAATATTCTTGTTACAATATAATTGTACAACTTGTTCTCTTACTTTTAGTTAGATTAATTTAAAAAAAAAAACAAATTATATATATATATTTTATTTTATTTTTCACTTTGAACTAAAATATGTAAAGCACAATTTTGGATTTAGAATGGCACCAAGTTATGAACCAAATTTTTATCACACTTAATTTTATAGTTTCAAATAAAATTAATTGATGTTCAAAATCAGTAAATGCATAGCGCTGTTAAACACCAAGAATTCAAGATAAACATAATATACGTCAATAGTAATTGTATAAAATTATTTATTAGTATAATTACCTTCTTTGATGTCCCAATACATTCTAAAAACTTAATATATTCTTCTTTTGAGATATCACCGTTCTGGTCTTTGTCAACAGCCTGTGTGAAAACAATAAGTACTTTCAATTATTTTTGCAACAATAGTTCAAATAAATCAAAATCAATTTTTACGATTACAAAAATCTTTGTATAAATATTTACCTACTTTAAAACAAGCAAACTGCATTGATATTTACATAAATCGATATAAATAAGGAAAATTACTGAAACATTTATATTATTTATACCTAGTTATATAAATTATTAAAAAAAAATATTATTATTAAATAGTATTAAAAATTATTCAGAGTAGCTAATTTAAAGATAAACTAAATTAGATTATTAAATTAGATAATGTAACCGTATAAAAACGTATAATTGTGGTTTGAAGATATTTAAAAATTAAGATTGTAAAATTGTACCGATCATTTTTAAGGATATGAATTATAAAAACAAAAGAGTATCATTAGTAATCAGTTGTTATAATTAATTATATATATGCTAGCTACATCAGAGTGCAGGAACTTTATTTGTGATGAAAATGGTGGGGAATACAAAACACATAAGTTATTGTGTGATCCCTCCAAATTTCGTATCATAAATACTGGTAGATATCGTAGTGTATATAACCATGGGTCCAGGCACTCCAGGCCCTCCTACTGTCCTACTTGAATAATTTACCAAATTCACACATATTATGTTAATGCTATAACTACAGCCATTAAATATATCTGTAGAATTATAGAATACTACTAATTAGTGAAAAATATAAATATTTAAATTACTAATAATAGTAAGTTTTAACGACAAATAATTTTGTGACGGTTGTCATTTTTTAAATGTTGAATAAACATAAATTAAAAATATAAATAAATAATCATTTCGATAAAACATGGTGGAAAATTAGTTTGGGTATATAATATACCCGGTATATAGCAATATGCATATTATGTTAAAAAGCGCGGGACATGTTGAGGTCCATAGCTTCGGGGTGTGCTGGGTAGGGGGTGGAGGAGAGAGGGGACGTCGCCATCCTATCCACAATCTTTGCCCTCTCTAAAAATATTAAACCTACTAGAAATCAACATTGTTTTATAAATGATTCCCCCTAAAATTTTGTTTGTTCCACCTGAAATTTGGTCTGACTACCGGCCTGAACATGTTCAACCTCATAGCCGAAGCGAAAGCTATACCACTAGCTTAGTGCTGTAACCGACGGGTGCAGTATACCTATAATAAGATTTTTACAGTTTACACTTATTAATTTCATACCTTAAATAAGTATGGCAATAGTTTAACAACGTCATCCTCCAGGCCATCGTTTTGTTTTACGTACTGAATATACTTCAAATATTTCTCTACCGTAACGTAATCGAACGGATCAATGCATCCCCAATGTTTGTACCATAAATTCTGAAACGGAATATTTAAAATATAAGTTTTACATCAGGTAAATCGTGTTTAAAAAATGTCTTGCTGCAGTTTTTCATTCTAATGTGCGCAGCCGCGCAGGCCAGATACCTATATATTATATATAGTTAATATATATTATAGTGTATTTGACTTTGTGAATACATAAATACATTGCAAATACATATTATTAATATTTAATACATATAATTGTATTAATCAATATATTAAATATTGTATATTATACAGGCCACAGGTGCTCATTGGTAATTGCTCATACCTGTATATTTTATCCTTTATAATACCTTCTTAATAAATGTATTCATTATCTGATTATTTGTCATTTTTGAAATATACTTAGACCACATATAAATTTGTATTTATTAGCAGTGGCGCACACAGGGGGGGGGGGGGTTAGGAGGTTATAACCCCCCCCCCCCCCCCCCCCCCCGAAATGTCTTCCTTCATTACGAGCGTCTGGAGAGGGAGACAACCCACGAATAAATTTCTCATCAATTATTATGTCCTTATTTCTTATCAAATATATTATAAGATTTCAATAATATCATATTATTTTAATTTGATTTTGTTAGAGATTGGCATTAAATTTATAAAATTATATATTTTATTGCATACATTGTTCTATTAAAACAAGTTAATTATTTTCATTTTGAATTCATTGACCTTTAAACTG
Organism: Diuraphis noxia; assembly: GCF_037042655.1. NCBI lineage: Eukaryota > Metazoa > Arthropoda > Insecta > Hemiptera > Aphididae > Diuraphis > Diuraphis noxia. The sequence goes on along the minus strand of NW_028301714.1, from coordinate 21,570,709 downwards.
TTGATAATAAATTAAAAAATTATAATATAGACCATAAAATATATTAGATGTACAAATATAGGTCATACTATTTTGATACAACGTTTTATCATTTTTTAGCATAGGACTATACTATAGTAAATTATTAATAGAACAACCCCCCCCCCCCCCCCCCCCGAAAAAAAATCCTGTGTGCGCCACTGTTTATTAGTGATTAGTAGGGCTCGGAAGGAAATGCATATTGTTCTGTATGATCTCAATTTATAGCAGACCTAGCTAGAAATTTGAAATATACAATTGCGAGTTAAAAAATTGAAAATTGAAAATGCATATTTTGCATATTTTGCCAATTTTAGCTAAAAAGTGCATATTTCATTAATTTTATACACATATTATGCATATTTCATATTTTTTTTTAAATAATTGATTTTTTTCCTTCTTAACCTGACTAACCTGTTAATTTCAACTAATATTGAATATAAAACTCAAAATGATCAACTAAGGTATTTATTGTCATCGCCACAGTTAATTACGGAGTTAATAACAGTGATGTACCTACTGATGTGATACGAATTTAGTCTATCACGCTAGTATGCCGAAATACTTATTTGTATTACTATCTTATCGTCGATAAATTACCGTAAATATAATGATGGTTTCTTTGTTTATCGTTACTGTTGATTGTACATGATTGATGTTTGACAGTGACAGTTTCGTTTTAGACGTCGCGTCGTATTGTTAGTAGCCAGTAGGTGAAGTGCGTACATTTTTGGAATTCAGAATAATGTTTTTGCATATTTAACATTTTTAATGCATATTTTGCAATTTTTTCGTACATATTTGCATGCATATTTTACCTTTTTTAGCTCCTACAACTTCCGAGCCCTAGTGATTAGTATAATTTTCAATTCACCATAGCCCCAAAATACCAAATATTGGCCTCTAATAATATCAAGTTGCATAAAGTTTGATAACACAAACACTTGTGACTCGTTTGAATTTTTGTTTAAATTTTATAGTTTATCTGGTATATAATTACATAAATATACTACCTACGGTAAGTACATCTACATTTTCGAAAGCATAATTGGCTTCACAATTTACTGTAAAATGGTAGGTTGTTATCGTATGGAAAAAAGTTTATTTAATTATGTCATTAAACGATTCATGAATTGTATAAAAAATCAAATTATTAAAAAATATGGGCTTTGATTATAATGGTACCTGTTAAATTAAAAACCAATAATCATAATTTAAAGTTGCTTTATAAATAATAACCAGCAGCTGGTATATGATAATTAAAAATGTATAGCCTATAGGTATAAATCACGTAAATCACGTACTTCGATAACTCTGCTGAACATAAAGCTTTGTTCGTCCGTCATGTCGTTGAGTTTTGAAAAACGTTCAGTCAATTCCTTTAAATCTTCGATAGATACAACACCGTCATTGTTTACATCCAACAGCTCATGATAAAGAGTCAAATTTGATACACATTTACTGTCCAGTTCCTATTAAAAATTTTAATAGAAGATGAACAAAATATACATATATATGTATTTTGTAAAAACCCGAAGTATGAAAGAGTATGTATGTTACGCAAGGTATATTTACTATACAGGAGTGGGAATAATTATCTGAAGTATAATATTGAAGAGGATGATATAGGTATGGTCATAAGAGGATGGATCAGTATTCAGTGCCTGAGTGACTAGTATAGAAATGGTATATACTGTATATAAGAAACGTATATAATATGACCTAGTAATCTATTTAGTAAATTAATTAAAAATGTTTTTACATAAAGAATCTTTTAATATTATGCAATATTACATAATTTTGCTAATACGGTGAGTCGGTGAGATATTTAGATGAAAATATAAAATTTATCTTCGTTTTAAAAATTAATCATTATATTTTATTAAGTATATAACAAACATTAACTCAAGAATTTGTAACTATAATTTTTAAAAAAATAATATTTTATTTTACTATACTTTATCGTTATTATTTATTTATAATATTATTTATACATTATAAATTTTCTTATAGTTTTGTTATAATATTTGTTTGATAATTTCATTAAAGTTTAACCGATTTCCATACTATATAAAAATAGTATTAGGTAGGTACCTATACCCACTTATAAGAATTAAGAGTGCTTAATCTAATCACTCATTTATATCTCACATAGCATATGAAACTGATCACTATGTTAAATTTTTTATTGATTATAGTTATATGATTAGTATAGGTAAAGGGAACAATAAGTCAATTTGGACATTTTTGAATTATTAAATATTCTACACAGTACATTATTAGAATACTCAATTTTCGTCTGTAATGAAAATTATTATATTACATTATATTTTTTTATTCTGACGTTCTATTAAAGTATTAATAAAATATTGTATGCTAGACGCTAGTATATATAGGTATTTACTGGTATTACGATTACTTAGCCAGTAGCTACCTACACATTATATATTATATTTAGGTAATAGTACCTACTAAATTAAGTTAGTAATTGTTCTTACTGTAGTAGTATTTTTCTTTTGCGTACATTGGTCGTTCTCAAATAATTTTCTGCTGATTAAAAACTTATTTCCATTGTAAACAGTTTTCGCACAGTAATTGGCTACAGTAGGTCTCTTCTATATAGGTATGAAAATAAACAATTGTACATTATAAAAAGTTTATAAATTATAACGAATCAAAAAAGTTATAGATTTGTGTAGGTACTTACTACAGTATTCATATAGTAGTATATAATCTTTAGTTATACTTAAATCCTACATTTTGGGGTGATTTTTAATCTATGAATTGGGTTACCTAATATGACAAAAAATAATATTATTTCGGAAAAAAAACCACTACGTCAATAAATTACACCTCCGTATACTGCAGCAACGTGTATAGATCTACTATAGACTTCTATAGACCTTTTACTGAGTTTTTCTCATAGATCGACTCATCCTATATCAAATACATTGATAATCAAGTGCCTAAATGGCACATTGATGCAGTCGGTTTAGTATAAATAAATAGTACCGATATATAGTACTATTTCAGAGTAACTCAGTAACCAAAAAATGCCACCTTTCTTGACACGATGGAAACGTGAACGGAAACGTAGCCAAGTAAAAGGTCTAATGTATTATGTTTATTATTAATCACATGGTACCAGTGGTTTATTCAATCTTACTATTATGGTTGGATCCTATATTACCTATAACAAGGTATCTATTTGCGTATTGAATTGTATAATACATTATTTTGAGACTATTTTTGAAATTGTTTGTACACCTGTACTAATACTAAATTACGCTACAATTGATACAATTGCAAGTATATAATATTAGTTTATGCTTTAAATCAAAATTCAAAATTTCAACAACTTATTATTTGTTTTTGTATCATACTGAATAATCTAAGATGTAAATATTTTAGAAGTTGAATTACCTTCTATAATCTGCTAAGCTTTTCAATAATTAAACAAAATATATTAGCTGCAGCAGTAAGGATGAAGAGGCGAATAGAGTATTGAAATATGACATAACCCATAATAATTATATGTACGATGCACTTATTTTATATTTAGCGGGCTGTTATATAGCGAGTACAAACACTGGAGCTCGTGACATGCTTTATTATATCATTATATTATGTACATATTGTATTAGTATTACGTAGGTTGGTGTATAATATCGTGACGCATAAAATAACACTATTGTTATTTGTATTTCTTCTCTAATGTTATAGGCTATTTAATACTCTTATAATGTTATGCATTTGACTGTCAACACATTTAATGGTGCGTATAGATACCTACTTAAAAGCTCAAGCAAACAACTAAGCCAAAAAATAAAATAAAACGAGAGATTAATAATTTCTACATAAATAATTTGATATATTATGATATATACTATGTACATGATAAGCGCATTTATATATTTATACGTTAAGCCCCATGATAAATGTAACCTCTAGAATAATATTATGTATCTAATATATTTACAGTTATTTAGAACGGTTGACACATCATCGACGACCTTCACGTTATTTTAATTTATATAAGGGATCGATATTAGACACATATATATGTTAGTTAAAAATAAGAAAAATAAAAAAATAAGAAAAACGCATCGAAATGATCGGCTCACGACTCTGTAATATCCGGTCGGACCGACTGTATAATAAGTAACTAGGGAAAAGAATAAATTCTATTTAAATGCTAATAGCGTTTCAGTAAGACAAACGGCTGAAATCGAACCGTCGCCGTCGCACCTTGGTACTCTCATCGATGAAAACCCATTAGATTTAGACACATATACCTACGACGTTATATACGTGAATGGTCAAAAAATTTAAAATAATAAATACCCTAACCTTGAAGGAGATTCTACACAAATTTGATTTTCGAAAAAACATTCACGGACAGTTGACAATAATGCAAATGTGCAATACAATATTGTGAAAAACTGATGATGTGATGTGACGAAGGAGCAGCAGGTTTCAACTAAATGGATATCGTGTTTCAGACAATTTATCATTTCCTTCCCACCGTGGATCACAATACCGATTATTGAGTGCCGATTTCCAGCATCAGCAGCAGGAGGTAACCCTAACGAAAAATGATCAAGGACATAATATAACAATAAGGTATTATAAACCTACCTACCGCCCACATAACAAGATGACGACATGCGGGAAGACTTTTTTTACGATTTTTATTCATAAAATATTGTGTCCTGGGGATGGTCACAAAATCAATAAAATAAGCGAAATGTCCGATTTCCGTAGAATTATGTAATTGATGATTTTAACACAGTGAATAATAATGATATAATACAATAGCAGTGGCGTATTTTGGATCGACCCTATCCCTCTTGTAGAATTGATTTTTCATTGTATTTTTATTTCATCTGTAATTATTAATAAGCTATCGAAATAAGTCAAAAAGAACCTAAAAATTATTTTTTAAATTATGTTATATCCACCTATATATCGAATTTATAATAATTTTTGGTAAAAAAATCAGGCGAATGTTCACTCACGAAAATAAAACACCCTTACATAAGTTCCCATACGACAAAAATTATAACGATTACAAGTTTCCTTTTCACATTATTCCGATTTAGAGACCAGGACTGGCAACTTAATAGTTTGTATAGTTAAAAATTGTTTGTTATTGTGGTGCATTAAAAGGTCTAATCCAGTTTTTAATTGAATTTAAATATATAAAAACCTATATAGTTTACGTATTTTAATTTAATTAGAATTATTTTTATGCAATACAAAAAAAACAGTGTTAAGTTCAAATTTTCAAATTTTTATTCGTTTGATAACTTACGTACTGGTGTACTTATATTTGTTTAATGAAAATTGCATATAAAATTGTTTACCTGATATGTTTCATCTAAGAACTCATTAAACTCCCAAAAGTCGGGTCTCTATAAAGTTATTAAATTTTAAAATTAGGTACAATAAACTGATTTTTCGAAAAAATTCCAGTTCACAAATATTTTTGTTTTCAAAAGTACCTAATTGGAATATTTTTGTTTGCCCTCTTCTCGCTCAAAGTACCGACTAAATTCTGTTATGATATAAAAACAGTATTCAAAGTTGATGATATGAACATTATTACTGCTCCAAAAAGTGATGTAAAGACAGGTTAAAAAATAAAACTAATAAACAATATATAATAAATACAAAAAATACGATATCTAGTGATACTAGTGATAGTATTAAGTATTTTTTTTTTATAAAAATGCATTTTTATAATACAGAAATATTTTGTATGCATTTGAATTTGGACTATTGTAAGATATTAAATACTAACAATCCAATATCAATTGGCTATTAAAAAGGTAACTATAAGATTTTAATTTATGGAAAAAGATATTAAAAAAACAGTATAACCTGCACTTATCTATATACTTTCCAAAATAAAAATAAAAATATATTATCTTTTTTTCGTAATACTTACCATGTAAAGTACAAGTCTTGTCAAATTTAACATTTTGTATGATGAAAAAAAAAATGTAATTATTCAACTATGAACGAATGCATGTATTTAACAATCCAAAACCGCTGATCAAACTGTTTTTTTTTTTTGTTAGTTAATAAATAATAATAGCAATTAGCAACCACTAGGTAATAGGAAATCAAAGCAGTAAGCACCAATATCCAATGATCCCGTATTTGGCTGAAAAATAATATGACAAACCAAGATAAGATGAACATAAACATGACGTATTGTTTTTAATTACTTAGATTAGGGAATAAGGTACAAAAAACATACCTAATGATTCGATTTTAGTAAATGTCTCAAATTAATTGAAACAATAAACATGTCAAAGTGCACAAAAAAAATATACATTTTAAATGATTATTTATTTAAAAAAACTGGATTATGTAATTATTACATAATTATAAAGAATATAAATATTGATTCTTGTTACCTATTTTATTTGTCTGAACACATTAAACGATATTAATATAATAATATAATATATCATATACGCAATTGTAACAAATCAGATAGGTAAATAAAAATATATAAGCACTACAGAAATTCTGTAACATATATATAGTGGACACTGGACAGTGATATACCTAGGCTAAGTTTATATTATATAAATTCTGAATTGTTATTCTTAAGAATAAAGAACAATGTTATAGTTTTAAACTTATAAAAACTGAAAACGATACGTAAATTAATATTTGGTATTTAACTTCTTGGCTACTTACCCCCCCCCCCCCCCTCCCACCATCCATTGATATTATCATTATTTCGAATAAGTACATATGAACTTCAATCAAATGTTGAACTAATCTTTTTTTAAGCTAATATTATAATCCAGTAGTTTAAAGAAGAGAAGTTGCTATTAATTTCTGTACAGTAGGTGTCTAAATATGTCGCTGTAACAAGTGTGTTAAATTTGAATTCAATGATCCAAAATCATTGAACGAAAAACGATTCTGAGCGTGCGTAGACGGTCTGTTGGCCCATATTACCATATTATTCTGCGATATTGTTAAGTATATTTTATGATAATATTTGCTAATAAAGTCATTTATTTTACTATTAATCATTTTGATTAAGGCTAAGCATGAAGCAGTATACCAATATACAAAAAGTCCGGTCCCCTTGTAGTGATGCCACGAGGAACAAAAGTAATTAGTAATAGCTAGTTAGGTAGGTTGAATATTACATTATTTTCCAATAAAATTCCATTTGAAATTTCATTGTATGTATTCAATATAATAATATACTTTAAAAATGTCAAGACTGCTCGAAAAATATTTTAAGATCATAAAAAGAAGTTACAATTCATAATTTTTAGTTTACCTAAATAGGTACCTATCTATTTCGTATAAGTTTGAACTTAAAATATCTATAAAATTGTTTTTATATTATATTATTAGATTTTTTGGTTACATTTTAGACTTCTTATGAGAAATATTTTAATACATTTTCTATCTTTAGGTATACTATTTCAATTTCCAAGATTTTGATGAACTTCGTCAAAATATGAACTTTAAATGTTTATAAAAAAAGATCATGCATATCACGCATCCTGAATATTTTTCAACTGCTATTGTAACATTTGTAACAACTTACTTAAATAAATCAAACATTTCTTATGTTTATAAAAAGATCCAAAAGAGTCAAAATATTTTGAAAATTTAATGTCGTAAAAATAATGCTAATATAAACATTCGGTTAAAATTTCATGCAACTACAATTATTATTTTAGCTAATCTTCAAAATTGATTTGTCGAAAATTGGTTATGAGTATGAATCAAAGCTTTTTCTTTTATTTTTTTTTTGTTTTTCCGACACTTTAAAAAACTATTGGACATTTTTACTTTTGGTAGGTGGTAACTTCTTACAATGCTATTTACTGATTACGATCTTATTAAGATAATACTTAATATACCTTATTCTCCAAAGTACCAATTAGATTCACTTTGCCATCAGAAAAGCGGCCGAAGTAAAAAATCGAAGAATTTTTACTGCCCCAAAAGGTGATGATAGACGCAATAAAAGATTAAAATATTAAATAGAAGCCAACACTTAAGCATAGCCAATATTCTTACCAAAAAGTGTATACAAAACTACAAACAAATGGTACATCCTTTTAAATATTTTATAAACATGTTATAATATTTACACAAGGACAAGGTGATCCATTTAAGTCTGTACACTAATTATCACGAAAAGTATTCCTTTTTTTTATTTTTTATTTTTATCTTTTAGGTTTTCACCCTTATAGTTATTGGCGAAACCACTCTCAACTTTTGATTTTCAAATGGTAATATAATAAAACCATTTTTTTTTCATGAATTTACGTCTTGAAATTTTTACTATTCGTTAATTGGTTTGTGAGATACAGCTCCTCAAAGTATTGGTGGTTTTTATTATTTTTCAAATAATCGTTTAGACTAAGAGCTAGTGATAAATTCAAAATCGCTGAATTCAAGGTAACAAAGTAAATAACAGTTAATTAAAGATTATTATTGTACTTTGAATCCTGATCATTTATTAACTTATCGACTAATTGGACTAATTAAATTTATTTTGTTACTTTAGATTCAACGATATCAAATTTATCACCAACTCCTGGTCTTCACGTTTATTGGAAAAATAGTAAAAATCACCAATACTTTAAGTAGTTATACCTCGTAAACTAATCAACGAAAAATAAAAATTATAACGCGTAAATTCACGAAAAAAATAGTTTTAATAATTCATGATATTTTAATTACATGTTACCATTTGAAAATCAAAATTTGATAGGTAGTAGTTTCACCAATAAATATAAAAGCGAGAAAAATTAAAATATTATACGGTTTTAGAAAAGCATAAACGTAAAAGTTAAAAAAAAATTCAATACTTTTCGAGATAATTAGTGTACCTACTTAAATGGATCGCCCTGTAACTAACAATAATAAAACAAAATAATATAGGAATATGACTATACAAGGAGTAGACAAAGAAATAAAACAATATTGGCAATATAAAATAAAATTTAATTTCAATATATATATATTTTTTTTTTTTGGTAATTTTAATAAAAATAATAATACGTATAAACTTTAAAAAATATATAGTTTTAACAGTCTAAATATATCAGAAAATAACTTAGGCTATTTAATTTAGCCTAATCTCATTAAGGTATTGTTTTTTAATAGTATTATATAAATGTTATAAAAATAATGAACATATTAGGTAATAAAACATTTCAAATTGTGTATAAATATAATAAATAAAATAATAATTATAATTTGACTATGTTATAAGTAAACATAATTAAAATAATGCATAAATATTTGTAATGAGATTGTCTTATATTAAAAATGGATAACAAGATTACAAGAGTAATTCAATTGGAGGTCACATAAGCCAAAATATTAATAATTATATAATAAATCATAAACAAATGTATAATAAATGTATTATACACATACATTAAAATTCAATGAAAAAACATAAATTCACCTAAAAATCATAACAAATTTGTATAAACATTTTACAAAATAGTTTTGGTTTAATATTATGAAAAAAAATGTATACTGGAAAACTGACTTAATAGTTAGGGAATAAACAATTTTAATAAGAATAAATTATGTTTTAAATAAACAAGAAGGAAATCACCAACATTACTTAAAGTTTTGATCACATCAATTTATAAAAATGTATACATTAAGTCTTCGATAAAAATTTGAAAAAATTTAAAGTGGTTGTTAGTTTAGATATATACACACTGCTTTGAGAAATCAAGGTTTTATGTCAGTTGAGTTAGAAAATTAAGTATTAAGTCAAGATTCTTAAGTCACATACAAATATCAAATATGTAGTTTTACTTTTAGAATTTATATAAAAATAAATATTTAAACAAAATCTGAATTATAAGCCTAGGCCTATATAAAATGGCAAACTCTTAACAAATTATTTATTTTGTTGATGTTTATGTAGTATCTAATATTTTTGTTTATCACAAATATGTAAATGAACCAGTTAATAGAGATATGTTTATTCAAAATGTACTGAATATTTTTAACTTTTATAACATGATAAATGTACATACATACTTTCAAGACCTATTAATTTATTTTATTATTTAATAAAAAATACCCAGTTGTATAAAAAATGTAATTATAATTTAAATGTTAATCAATTAACAATATTTAACAAATATTTCTCTTTTAAGATACTCTAAAGTTTAAGTATAAGATAATAATTTAATGAGAATAGAGAAACTTTATTTTTTTTCTTGATTGTTCTGTTTAGCTATATGCCTTGTGTAAATTAGATTTTTGTTCTTAGATTAAATATATAGTTGATAATTAATGATGATATGCACTTTAGAATTATTTTAATATGAACTAAGTCCAAACTTTTTAAATGTTAGAAAAAATAGAAATAATATTGGCTTTTAATAAATATTTATGGATTATTCATAAATTTTAGAAAATAATTTAACACATGGATAACATTTATGTATGAATATAATTTCGTAAAGTTTCAACATGAAAGCACTGAGTATTATAAGAACTACAAATTACAGCTTTAATTGATCTAAGATATGTAAAGTCAAGAGCCATTAGTCACTCTTTGAAATATGTGACAAGTTAAGCATTTTGTGATCATAATTAAGCACCCTAAAAACATTTAATTTACCATGTTTTGTCTACCAAATCGCCGTTCTTGCTCAGCACGTTTTCTAGTCATTGACAAAGCAGCAGTTTTCAAAAAATCTACTGTTTTGTATGGGTAAGCACCATCAATCATAGAATAGTCATGCATTACCAAAGTAAATTGACTGCCTACATTACATGGTTTTTTCTTGGTAGTTGCTTTTGCATTTGTTCTATTACCTACTGTATACTGTTTGTCACAAGATTCAAATTCTAGATCTAAATATTGAATATCGTTGAAACGACTTGCTTCTGCTAGATATCGTGAATTTGATGAAATCTTGTTGATTTGGTATGAAGATACCTAAAAATCATAAATACAAATATAAAATTTAACAAAAAAAAAATAAGTTGAAAATGATAAAAGCTATGTTTGAATATATTTAGCCTAGAGAACAAAAACTGACCAACTCTTATATTCCAATTAGCAGAATTCTGTCAGTGGTTTAAAACAATTATATAAAATAAAACTCTAAAACTCTACAATTTTACTGATTGTTACATCGCTGTGCCTGTACATTAACAATGATTGCAAAAGAAAAAAAAATTCTGAGATAAAGACTGCAGCTAAAGGTTTACTGACCATTTTACAAGCAACTAAGCTAGCTGATAACTCCTGGTCAAAGAAAAAAAAATGTTATCATATTTGCCAGTGATCAATTTTTGTTCTTTTCTTTTAATATTGGTTATCGGTTTTTCAATCAATTATCAGTAAATTATATTAGAATAATGGGGATATTGGTAAAAAGTGGTTTCAGCCCATCCTTAATTTTAAAGCAATAATTTCAAAAGTACAATTAAAACTTAAGAGACAAATATAGTTTGGAAGTCATAGCCATTTGAGGATTTAAAATAAATCTTGATGTTATGTCCGAGCAAAACACATATTGCCATTGTTTATCTGCCTGAGCTCTAAATACATCTCTGGCTCCAACTCTAGATATAAACTGGCTTTTATAAAAGTTGATATCAAAGTTCAGTTGACTATAATCTCCAAACTAAATTTGACCAAAATTAAACAATTTTTTAAAGGTTTAAAATTTAAGGTTTTAAAAACAATTTATTTAACTGTCAGTTTGATAAAAAATATTTAAAAAAAAGTTCTTCTAAGATTATATTTATATATTTTTTGGCTATACTTTATTTTACTATTTATATAGACAAAATCTTAAATAATCAACTTGTGTTTAATGTTTTACGAAATGTAAATATTACTTTGTCTGAAGCTAGTCGATCATCAGATGCTGAATGCCGCCTATGGATTCGAGGTTCAAAACTTGTTGGAGCAACATTGGGTCCTATACGAGATTTTTGACGGCTTAAACTACCCATTGGTGGTGGACATAATCGTAGAGTATTAGTCGTATCTAAAAAAATAATTTATATAATGCATATATAAAATTTTACAGAATAATATATATACAAAATTTGTATATTTACCATAAAAGGAATCTTGGTTTTTTTTAATTTGAGTAGGTTTTAGCCTTCGGTTTACAATTGGCGGATTAGCTAATGGAGTCAGTGGCGAGAGTTCAGCAGAAGTATCCGAAAACTTTCTGCCTGGCTTTAATTGACGATTAACTGCAGGAGGGGTTTGTTCTAATGAAGCAGAACTTACGTTGGCAATTGCAGAAGGGGAATTAATAAAACTTGGAGATTCTAATTCCACAGTCTTATCTTCTTCAACTTTTGGTCCACAGTCTTCAACAAAATCATAAGTGAAAATATTACCAGAAACTTGCCCCGGAGCTGCATTTGAATAACAATGTCTACGATGTGTTCTGGGCTGTGCTTGAGGTGGTGTCATTTGATGGGACCTTGGAAAGTCATAAGTTTCATCCCCTGTTAAAGGTTCAACTAGTTTATCAGTTTTTGTTGAAGTTTCTATCAGATGGGATGGTTTTGGTGGCCTTGGTGGCGCTGTTAAACATCCTTCTGGTAATATTTTGGTAAACCTTCTATTGGCTGCTACTGGCAAGTCTGGCGAGTTTTGAGATAAACGAGGGAACGTTTGCCAATTGACAGACGGCCGACTCATAGTGCTACCATTCATTGATTCATCATCAGTAAAAACTGATTCTGAACCAGGACTTGGTGGAGGTGATTCTGAAAGACGTGGTGGAGGTCTTATACGTCGAGGTAAATCATAAGACTCTTCTATAGTTGAACGAGGAAGAATTGGAAGTAATGGTTTTCCAGAAATGCATTCACTTATAGGTATATAATGGCTGGATGATGTGCTTGTAGGTGAATCTGGAGATGAATGTTCTTCATCATGTTCTTCGACGCTAAGAGGAAACGGTCTACACATATTATTGACAGATGGACATTCAAAATCTAAAATATAATATAGTTAAATGACTACAATTAAAAACAGTTTATTTAAATTAAATATTTACCAGCATTTTCATCAACAGTAAATGGTTTAAGTCCACAAACATGACATACAAAATCAACCCATTTATTCATATCTTCTTCTGATTCTGCTGCCAAATAATATGTTCTTTTTGGTGTTTTTATATCAAACATGTAATGATATTTTGATTTGCGATCTTCAAATCTTAATCCAGCATCAACCTAATGAACCGGAAATATTTAAATGGGTATTCTTACTTATTATTGTATTATCAAGATATAAATTTGCGTATCTTAGAAAATTATTGATCATTTATGGCAATAAGTGAAAAATCTTACTTGTTCACATTGATCTAAATCTATTCGACCCTTCATTTTTCTGCGACTTTTATCTGTATAATAAGCAAGGAAATATTGACCTGGCAATTCACCAGAATGGCGTAACACAAACCATCTTCTACGCCACTTCTAAAGTTTAAACATTTTTATAATAAATATCTTAAAAGTAAGAAAAATTATAAACTTAAAATTAAATATCTACAACAGACGGATATTAACCATTAAGAAATATTATACAAACTACTATGGTACAGGTACAATTAATATGTACCTACTTATCAAACATAAGACATAATATACATACAAATTAAAAAATCTTCAGTATAACTTTAAATGTATAGATTTCTTAATAAAACTATGTATTTTTTTTTTTTTTGTTTAAGTAATTTACAATCTATACAACATTATGTACAATGAGAAAATTTGATTAACTATGTTGGATAGTTAATTTTTCCAATATTTTTGAAATGTTAGAAATATGTTATCTATTTATCCTCAAATCTATAAACATATAATTCTTAATAAATAAATTAGGTTGTTGAATTACTGATTCTATTTTATAATAGTACATCCATAAATTATCAAAACAAAAATATTTTTATTATCTACTTATATCTGTCCCTTTCCCTAATTTGTATCTATTAGTGATGTGTCCCAGTTTCAGCAGGAGACATATAGATATTCATTAAAGAATCAATTAACTTCTAATAATAACTAATTAATAATAACCTATTAGAACATTCTAAATGTCAGCATATTTAGATTTGAATTTTTTTTAAATGTTTTAAAAAAATTTTTCATTCAATTGTGTATGTCATAAGTAGGTACATCTATTGTTCGAAATGAGAAAAACAACATCACAAAAACAAGAATTGAACATGAAACAATTGATTGTATAATAAATATAGAAATTCAAATCCAAATAATCATAAATCATAACTAAACTTACTAATTTTACACTGACTGCTTTCAAGACTCTCTTTGCAGGAGGTGATTTTGTCAGCCATCCTTCGTGTACGATTTCCAGATTTTCAGAAGACATGGTCAATCGAGAACGTTGACGTTCAGTCCCATTTGTCACTTAAACATAATTACATGTTTTGGTTGACATTATAATATGTCACAATTTTAATGCAAAGAACGCAAAATATGAAATGAAAAAAATAAAATAAAAAAACATTTCTCAGAAATTTCTGACGATATCAATATTGGTGTTGGTCACAATGTAAAATTACAGTGCAGTCGATCAGCTGGCTGTAGATAACGAGTAAGGTTTGTGGCCATAGATAATAAATGATTTATAAAAAAAATTAATTTATTATCTATGTTTGTGGCAAGGTGTATTTATAAAAAATACACCTTGGTTTGTGGACATTAATTCAAGCATAGATTTAAGATTTCAACCATGGTTATCTTATCTTTAGTATCAAGGTGTCCAGCACGGTTTAAGATAGAATGGTTGAGCGACGATTCATACAATCCCACGGTACATAACATTACGATTTACGGAAAAGTTTCTTATCAAATAAATTTTTTTACTCACTGGATACTAGCGCTTCCAGTGCCAACATGGCCTATCACTAAAATGTTGGCACCAAAAACAATACTCCCAGACGGCATTTTACTATTTAGTTTAGTATTTTCTATTTAGCCATACCACAAGTCCACAAAATAGAAAATAATAAATATAATTTTATTCTGTATGACTGTTAATATACTAAAGTATATAGCAATAGTCATACACATAAACAGGGATAAAGGATGCAGCTGCTGGTATTAGATTGGAAAGCTATTAAATGCCAATATAAAATTGACATTTGTTAAAAAAAATTACATTGTTAAATTCTTCTACGTTTTCAATCATAAAGTATTATGAAGTAAGTACTATATACTAATAATTAATTATTATAATATAGTATTAATTATTATTATTTAATAAATTTAAAGAATATCAAGAGTATCGTGGTAATTTAGTAGATCCGAGATCGCGCCACAGGACAGTGAGTTTACATATTTTTGATAAGAAACTCTACTGCCGAAATATCAGACCTCGTCGCTTAACCATTCTATCTTAAACCGTTGTGTCCAGTGTGACAACGCCTTAATATTGTCAATTGTCATGGATATTACTCTATTATTAACTTAGTTAATAGGTCTATGATATTACTCATAAATTCATGATCATGAACATATAAGAGTAAGTAGTTGTACTCTAATGTTCATGATATTAATATATCAAATCAATACACGTGTCACGTTCTGTCTAGTATCTACTGTTCTATGGTATCTACTATAAAAATAGTTCATGATAGCTAAGACCGCCAACAGCTGTCTAGTCTATCCGTCTATTATAGTAATTGGTTATAAATATGCTGCTTATACCGAGAAGTTCTCGGCGAGAACTAAGATCAGTATGTGCTTATACTATATTATAGTATATTACTATCAAAAAAAGGTCGAACTCAACCCGAACCGAAATTTTCTTTAAATGTACGAACTCGAACAGATCTGAACATATATACTTATAATCGAACTCGAACCGAACATTGAAAAAGTCAAAATTGGATATTATTTTAATTAAAATTTATAAAAAATAAATATTTAATATTAAGTTTGTATTTTTCTGGTTGGAATATAAGAACTGAACAGCTTTTAGGTATTTGTTTCGGTTCGACAATCGAACAGTTCGTAACATCTCTAATATTTATCCTCATAAACATGAAAGTAGCAAGTTACTATAGTACCCATGATGTAGAAAAGATTATGGATAAGATATCTTCAAATCTTGTATCTTCTCTAAACATGAAGGTAGGCTGGTAGCAGCTAGAAAAATAAATTTAAGAAACATGGTGAGAAACTTATAATAAAATATATTGAACAAATTTAATTTATTACAAACTGTTGGACATTGCTGTTGGATTACTCCCAGTACTAGTCTTTTATGAACTTTAATTTCACCGTTAGTGCTATAGTTATTTCTGTGCTGTCAACTATACTGCGACCGCTCAATTTATGTTACCTGCAAACTTTTACTCGAATAAAAATTGCCAAGCTTTTGTTAGATTCAGCCTACATGGAGCTGCAATTTTTATTCGAGAACAATTTGGTGAACATAAAGTTGTATTGTTGACACTTGACTGCACAAAAATAAAAAGTTTTAGTAGTGAAAATAAGATCCAACGAATTCTCAAAGATATCTTACAGTGTCCAATAATTAACAAGTAAATTGAGCTCGACATTTTTTATTCAAACAAGATTTCGCTAACATGAAGATGGACTATTGGAGTATAGTTTGTAGGATAAAATAATGCCTAAAGCTCTCCTGATGAAAATAAAGACTAACTCAGTCTGAGAGAAATCCAACAAGTCACCAATAAATGTGTTGAATATATCACATAAGTTTCTGTCTATGGTTGAGCTGTTAGGTTTGTGAGAGTCATATTATATTAATATATATTATAATTTATCTTTTGTGTCTTGCAAGTTGACAGCTAACACATACCTAAGTAAAGACATACCTTAATAGTATAAAGCAGGTATGGCAAATCCACGACATGCGTGCCCGAAATGGCACGAAAAGATTTTGGGGGCACGCAAAAAATTAAAACATCTTTATTATATATATATTGGCTTTATAATATCTATTATATTTTTTATGACACATTCGAAAAAAAAAGTTAACTTTTGGCACATATAGCGTTCAAATAATTTGCCACCCCTGCTATACGTAGAGTATAGACTGTAGGCGTATACGCCATATAGACGCATACCTAATCGTATTATAGGTTAAGGGTCTAGAACCTGGGGCTCCGGAGCTCCATGTAGCTCTTTAACATTATGTAATCTGTGGCTCTTTGAAAAATGCAAATTATATTTTATTTAATCAAATGGAAAAATTCTATAACTAAGACTAAAAAAAGTTTGTTTGGTTCTTGGACCGAACAACCTGAGCGGCTCTTTGGATATCATGGTTTAGTAACTTTTTTTAATCATGGCTCTTTCTTACAAAAAGGTTCCTTACCTCTGGTTATAGGTAAATAATAACAGTTTAAGCCGTTTAAATTAAATCTTGCTTATTAGTCGGCTGTTTATTAATTTTTTTATAAAATCTATAATATTTATAAGCTTATTATAAGAATCTATACTAGTTAATTCATATTTATACGGTGTATACCATGAACCACGATGTTAGTTTATCATAGATTTAACTATTTCAGACAAGATTTAATAGAGATTCGTTACTATGTAGCCTGTTGTCCAATTCACTTACGTAAAAACATGTTTACTCCCAATATTAAATAAGTAACCCGCCATCCCCCACTCCAGGGCATGGCAGAAACCTACGGGTGCCCCAATAGAAATTCTGCCAAAACTCTCACCCACGTGTAAAACCAACCTACAGTTCCATAAGAACCTACAGTACTACCCCCTTCCCAATGGCCTTAGTTGCCGCGAGAAATAAAAAAAAAAAAATAAGTAATATATGAATTGTTTATCTCAGCTTATAAAATAATCAAAACAAATCACGTACAATACCAAACGACAGGCTATACATACATGATAGTATGATATATTTTACATACATTATATCAAACATCAGTTCATTATATTATACATCTATTTAGGTGCCAACTACGCCTTACAACCGTTGTCCTAACCTCAAATGATCAATTGAAGATTATACCATTGATTATTGACGATGATTAATGAATTATATTATATTTTTTATATTAAAATTGTATTACAAGTAGTAGTGTATTGTGTTTGTGTATATACGATAGTGTTAATAAATGCACAAAAATAATCCAAAAATATGATATTTTGTGTCATAGGTAGGTATATCATAATTTTATTTATTGCAGACGTTGCAGACTGCAGTTGAATATTATAAATATTAACATAGCTGAAGTACATGCCTATCTATTATTATTTTGTAAGTTTAAAAACATATTTTACACTTATATGATATTATTTTAATATATCTATTATTTATATAATTAGTTATGAGATATAGTTGTATTGTATTATCTAAGTTTAAATAATAGTTTAGGATACTTGATGCAACTAAATAATAATGATAAGTCAACAATGATTATAATAATATTATAAAGGTAATGTGTAGGTTTTAAAGTTCTAATATTTATAATGAATTAGATTTAGATATTTATCTCATACCTATTATATAGGTGTTATATGTATGGCCAACTCGCAACCCGCGAGATTTATCAACTATTTGCAAAAAAAAAATTATTTTTGTGTCAATAGAATATTCTAGATTGCCCTCACAATGTAGAATCCGTATTATTAACATAATAATAACAAAATCAAAACAAGCTTACTATATGACTAAATAGTGAAATTAATAATTATTGATTAATAGACTTCAAAATTTATTTTATAATAAAAATTAATTTTGTTTAAAATGTTTACTCCAATTTGTTTGTATTAATACTTATATAATTTTATATGTAGCCCGCTGAAATGCCAACACAATTACTTATTGTGCTGTTTGTATATAGATTATAAATTTTTATTTTTTTTTTCTATTTTAATAAAAAAATATCTGGCCCGCGGGATCGTTATACATTTCCATAGTGGCTGGCAAGATCATTTGGGTTGGTCATCCAAGTGTATACAATTATACAGTTACAGTAGGTAATATAATATTGAAATTCAACTTGGCCGCGGTGTTCATAAAAATAAATAAATACTATTTTATTATTATATATACCATTTGTAATATGAAAGAAATTTTTTTTTATAAATTAGTACTTTATATATTATTTTAGACGTAAGTTATGAATAGACTATATAGTCTTTTAGTCTATAGATATACCTGATTAAGTATTAAATTAAAAAATAAAAATAATAAAATGGAAGTCCGAATGTACATTAATAACTAATAAGTATTAAGAAATAACTTCATAGTATTATGGATAATATAACAAAAGCAATATTTTTATAAGGTTGCTTATGGATTACCCGTAATTGTTTAATAGGTGATCTAAATGATGTACAAAGATGACTATAATTGAGGGTAATTAATTTAACTTGAGACACTTTACGTGATAAATGTATGGTAATGTGTAAGTGTCTTTTGTTAAATGAATCGCTCTTCTATACTGGCTGTCGACGCAACATTTTTAACGATCTAATAAAGAAAACTGTTTGGGTTATTAAATTTAAACTAAAGAAATAAAGCTAATGCGTAATACATACATAAAATATATGGCAGACGAATAGTAATCTATTTATGTATAAAAATGTCTATCCGTCTGTTTCTTGACCTTTATGCATTAAACGGCTGGACTGATTGCGACAAAGTTTGGTACAGAGATATATTAGAACTATGAGCAAAATATATGCTAAGTAGAGATGTTAAGTATGTAAGTCACAATTTTTTTTTATAAGCGTTTATAGTTCAAAATTTTACGAAATCTGTCAAAAACGCGAAAATTTGCAAGTAAGTTTGAAGTTGAAAAATCATAAAAATTTTTGCGTTTATAACTAAGGATTAAAAATACAACACTAATTTTTCCATAAGTTTTTCTTCAAGTAGCTATAGAGAAAACTCGAAACATCATTATACGAAAAATTTTAAGTGCGTTTGAATTTAAAATTTTTACGAAATAGCATAACGATTTATACTGAAACGATTTTAAATATTTGTTATTATTCAAAAAGTATAAGTCGTAGATAGTTGAAAATTTTATCAGTTATTTAGATTGGCATTTTCTTTACATGATTAAATTTTCAAAATAGTTTGACTTTTTTGAGATATTTATAGACGACTGAAATTTTCAATTTGTCTGAAAACATTTTTTTGAAGTGTCAATAAAATTTTTAGGCCCTATCAAAATACTTGAAAATGTAATACAAAGTTCCTTATAAGTTATTCTTATAGTGAATAAAAAATTATAAGAATATATAGGGACGATTTTTTTTATTAGCATTTAAAGTTCAAATATTGACTTAGTACGTAAAAATTACGGCAATGTTCAAATATACATAATATATACATTTTTTATTTATTAATTATTGATAAAATTATAATGATTGCTATAATGTTACATTTGGTATTATAATTTATTATATTACAAAATTAAATGTTAAGGCCAAGACTGTTCCACTAATTGACAGAAACTTTAAAACAAGCACAACGTTTTGTTTCACATAGGTGTTTACAAAATACAACTAAAAACTTTTTCTCCGAACTCCCCCCCCCCCCAAATATAAAAAACCATTATCTACACGTAATGTAAGTTTTTCATCCGTATTAACTACGGTTATCTATATATAACTTAGGTAATTTTTCCATCAAAACAAGATGCCAGAGGTTCGGTGGTTAGAATCAATGATCATACTTACATACCTATACATAAAATATTAGTAGCTATACAGGATGTCCCGTGAGGATTTACCCATTGCGATATCTCCCGAAATAATGCTGATATCGAAATTCTGGTTTTGTAATAAGACTCACAGGGATAAGAACTACAATTATTTCATATTTTAATTTATTTTAATGTTTTGGTAAAAAAGTTAAAAACTATATTTTTTTATTTAATTATTTCTAAAAAAAAAATTAAAGATAGCCATTTTATTGAGTTTATTTTTCTGAAAATATTGACGTTTCAAAATTTTAATTTCATTAATTTCCTGATTTTTAATATTTTTTTTAGTTTCGAGAAAAATCGTGAATTATTTAACATTACGTTATCAAACATGTGACCCGCCGCGTCGCGTACATTCCCATACAGCCGGCCGAATATTTTCTGTGTTCTTAATAGTTATACATTTATAATCATATTTTATTTCTTCAAAACTAGAAAATATATTAAAAATCAGGAAATTAATGAAAATAAAATGTTGAAACGTCAATATTTTTAGAAAAATAAACTCTACAAAATGGCCATCTTTAATTTTTTTGGAAATAATTAAATAAAAAAATATATTTCTTAAATTTTTTACAAAACCATTAAAATAAATTTAAAAATGAAGTAATTATAGTTCATATCCCTATGAATCTTATTATAAAACCAGAATTTTGATATCTCCATTATTTCGTAAAATATCGCAATGGGTAAATCCTCGCGGGACTGTATATTATTTGACTGATTTTAGAAGTAGATATTTTTTTATTTTTTTTTACTAAACGAAATATACCCTCGGTGACATAGGCCTAGAAGTAGATATTGTAGTGTTGGTAATTGGTAGACGGTAGTATTCAGTAATTTTAATAATATATAATTAGATTCATTGTACAGTAAAAAATATTATAATTGACGTACATTTTGCCAGTCTCTCCCTCCCCCCAACCAGTATGATTTTTGAATTTTTTTTTTGCTAAACTTTAGTGTGCCATTAGTGTGAATTTGTGTGACTAATTTCAGAATTTGTGCGATACTGGTTTAACCGTAAATTCAAAAATATATAAGAGGAGTTGGAGAAATGTACGTTTATAGTTGTATTAAAGTTTTAAATCCTACACGTATTATACCAGGTGATTCTTTTATCATTGAAAGTGTTATATGAATTTTTTGAAAATTTAGATTTCAAATACTTAATTTATCTTTAAAATATCGGTTAAGGTTTGAAGTAAATATGACGATATGGGGGGGGGGGGGCTAACATCATGCAACTTTATCTATGCCTTTACACGTTAAACAAATTAATTCTCCGTACTTTGACATATACTAATCAGATAGTAGTTATAAGTTGTATTTTGTACTAATTTGTCTTTATTAAAATCAATATTAGTATCTATTGAAAATCATGTTTGTAAAAGTAACCTAACCGCAATGAACATTATGGATAATAAGTATATTTTAAATGTACGAAGTATTAACAAACAATCCTGAAAAAATATACAAATAGGCAAAAATAATAAAAATAATATTATGTTTATATATTAGACCCAGTCTCGTATAATATTTCACTTAAATCAATATTGAATGAATGTTATTACAAAAAAGATAGAAAAATATATTTGTGTTTAAATTGCTTATTAACAGAAAGTAAGTATAATTTTGACTAATGGTTTGTTTGAAGTATAGTTAGTATACGATGAGTCTGAATACAAAATTAGTTATATGACCTAGTATTAAATGTAATGCAATAATAATGACGTATAACCGTGGTGACTAAACGGAATCCCGTCTGAGTGAAAAAAATAATAATAGATAAAGCAGAAATAAGTGTATATTACATTTTCATAAAACTAAATCCTTCATATTCAATTGATATGTTTTTGTTCCTTAAGACATGACAGTCGGATTATGATCACAAGTGCAGGTGATGCATAGCCCGCGGACGAATTTCACGTGAAAAATACATCATAATCGTAATATAAAAATAATTATATTAAAAACAACAATGATTGTACATGAAATGTTAAAACGCTAAATATTTGTGAGCGCGAACCATAAGCTGATAAAAACATGCACGTAATATTCCGTATCTATTGTATATTATATTGTATAGGTATAAATACCTACCAATGACGCGTTACCGCTAAACGGTACTGCGAGGGCTCTGCGCTAAACATAATATTACGTCACCACTGCGAGAAGAACAACGACTTAAAAATGTCATGTTATTTATTCTTCATTTATGAGATTCTTTTGTTGATATTTTAAACGTTTGAAAAATACTTATAGTGAGTTTCTTTTACGTAGGTAACGGTAATAACAAACGCGTGACATTTCGAAAAATTATATTATATAAAATCGGTTTTTGAATTACTTAATATTTAGCTAATTATTACTTTAAATTATGATGACTCGTGCTACCCAGATAAGTGTAAAATCAATATTACGTTTCATGTTAGATAATTCAATATTATATAGATAGGGAAAAAACAGAGAAAAGCATTTCTCAAAAATATAGCACTTTTTGACATTTTTAAACTAATTAATTTTCTAACCTTTATTAAAATGTCCAAGATAATTTTGATGGCCTAAGAAGATTTTTTTCTCGATTTCATTCACGTGGATGGAAACCAAAATACTATTTCCATTTTACTCCGTTCGCGTGCCATGTTGCAGTACGTATGATATATCGCTAGTATGATGTCTATAATAATTTAACATATTATAGTATTATACACGTTACGTTATGACATGTAATTCGTCGTCGAACGACAATTAATAAATCACTTTTAGTCTTTTATACATACGTTATGACTTATGATGTATATTATTTATTACGAGTGGATGTGTGTGTGTCTGTCGTGAGCGATGAAAAAGTCGTCGTCGACATTTATAATACGCGTATATAGGTAGGTATAGGTGTATTATATACGAAATTATACTCCATGCTGATTGCTGGTGTTGGTGTACATTATAAATTGTGCACTAAAATATAATGATATAATAAATAAGTGACATCGGCGTATGGCGTGTGTATCGTAAAAATTATATTAACGTAAAATGTGTGTACATACATAATTTATATTAGTTGCGCTACCATTGAATTTGAATATTATAATGTTCAAGAATATTGTTTACCTACAAGATGATTCATCAAGCAGGCACGCCTCCGTTTTTCTTTTAAAAATTAACATTTTCAAATTCTGATAAATCAGATATGTATTTAAACTTTAAAGGCCATTATTTTCGATTAGATTGATAATTTTTGTTGATACCTATACTACCGTGGATTATAAATACTATTAAGGGGCCTCAATACGGCTACTGCTATTTAAGGGGCAACATTTCAGTAATTTCTTAACTCACCATCACACCATCATGTTCGCCAATGTATTATAGTTGAAAAACGATTATTAGTGGGAGTGAGATTTCAATACGATTATTAATATAGAAGTATACGAAATCGTACTTTTTAATACGAAAAATAAAAAACAAAATTTTACAGCGTGTAAACAAAATATGTTTTATTGAACAATTTAACAAACAATGTGAACATAATAATTAATGTCTGCTTTAAAATTTTTAGCAGATTATGCCGAAATATGACATACAATATAATACAATGCAAGTTGAAAAAAAAAACAATAAATAATAATTATAACAAAAAAAAGGCATCAGAGAAGACGAGGCAATGTGGGTGGTGCGTAATGGCGATTGGGTGATAATTGAATATGTTGCTAGTAAGTACATGGCTACTGGTCATTTCTACAACGTTGTTCAGTCGGTCCTGCGGGGCGTTCGAGAATCGCGGGCGCGTTTGCCCGAGTCGAGAAGACGACCATGGCAGCGGACGGAGCCCGACCACGACGGTTGCGAGACGAACGACGATCGATGACGAGCGACTAGTGCGCGATGTTGTGCGCTTGACGATACTGCTGCAGGTGCTGAATACGATGGCCGTTGTGCCGACGACACCGGTTACCTAAAACCTGCAGAGCTCTCGGAGCGAGCGATGAAGATTATAAAATATATGATGGGTACTGCGGAATCGGCAATGACCTAGCCGAGGCGTCGTGACTCGGCCGACAGTGTCAGACACCACTGGACGAAAAGGGGAGAGAATCTGTGGTGTGAGACTCTCCGTGATTTTCGCCCTGGCCACACCCGTCGGCACCGTGCAGTCTGCCGCGGCCGATGGTCCCGCCATGGAGTCGCGCACCACCGGAACTCTGAAACGTAAGTAACCTAACTTGAAGTTCAAATATTGACAAAAATTCGTCAAAACCATGAATATTTTTTTTTTTTTGTTTGTCATTACGTTATGGGGCAGTAAAAATGCTTCGACTTTTAACTTCAGTACCTTGTTAAATCAGAAAGTGAATCTAGTTGATACTTTGGGGGATCAAAAGTAAAAATTTCTTAATATTTTTCTAAATAATCGGGATAAACGAATTAAAAATTAACCGAAAAACAGGAAATTTTACGTACAATCAGTTTTCGACAAAATCAATTTTTAGCGTACATATTTTGATAAAACGCTCTTTTAACTCGATGCTAATAGATTACTTTTTTTGTATACTTGCAGCGCCTTTTAATCTCTCTAGGACAGTGTTTCCTAACCGGCGTTTTAAAATACTTTTAACGATTTTTTTACTCTGATATGAGAGTATGCTTGTTAACTATATTCAACTACGTTGGACACTTATAATAAAGGGAAACCAGTCTCAAATTTCTCACTAGGGCTAAATTTTTATATCTAATATAAACACAACATAATCGTCATATAATGTCTCTGTTTTCCATATCAATAAATTTTATATATTTTAATAGATTAAAAAGGCGGGTAAGTCGTGTATGTCGCTCTGCTGTACAGTAGGTTACAAGTGGGTTACTGTAATGGATGGAATTAATTTGAATCCAATGATATTATATCATTGTATACAAAAAACGATTCTGAGCGAAGACGGTTTATCTGTCTAGGATATATTATAGATTATTAAAAAAAATTCAAATCTTAGATTTAAAAAGAAAAATTTTATGAATTTCTAGTTTGAAATAATTTGCGAATTTTCGTGATTTTTACTCAAACTTTGAATGCTTGTAAAAAAAAAATTGTGACTACGCATTTCTTTTATTTTTCAATTTTTATTGTAAAAATATATTATGAGCCTTGTATTAAATTTTCAAATCTTAGATATATAAAGAAAAACTTTTATGAATTTCTATCTAAGATAATTTGAACATTGCCGTAATTTTTACGTATTTAGTCAAAATTTGAACTTTAAATGCTTATAAAAAAAAAATCGTGCCTACGAATTTTTAATATTTTTTAACTTCTATTGTTACAATGTGTTAGAAGCATTGTGTTAAATTTTCAAGCTTTTCTACCGAACAAATAAATTTTTATCGATATTTATAGAAAAAAAAACTAAAAAAGTTGAAAAATTAAAATGTCAGTAAATAGCTCAAAACAAATCTAAATATTTTAAAAATTTTATCAAATATATAAAACGCCTATATAAACATTCAGTCAAAATTTCAAGTATCTGCGGTAATTTGTTTTAGAGTTACACCAAAATAAGGAAATCGCTAAAAGTGAAAATCCAATGTTGTAAAAATTTAAATTTCAAATGCTCATAAAAATTTAATTTGAATTTCCGGTGGAATTTTTATTTGTGATAAAGATTGAAAAACTTGTAAGGAATCTTGTATTAAATTTTTAAATCTTAGATTTAAAAAGAAAATTTTTTATGAATTTCTAGCTTAAAATAATTTGTGAATTTTCGTGATTTTTACGTATTTTGTCAAAATTCAAACTTTGAATGCTTATAAAAAAAATTGTGACTATGAATTTCTTTTATTTTTCAACTGCTATTGTAACAATATGTTAAGAGCCTTGTATTAAATTTTCAAGCTTTTCTGCCTAACAAATACATTTTTATCGATATTAATTTAAAAAAAACTAATAATGATCGAAAATTTCAAATGCCTATGAATAGTTCAACTTATAACGAAATTTTTTGAAAATTGCATGGTGGATAGAATATACTTAAATAAACATTCAGTGAAAATTTCATGTATCTATGGTCATTCGTTTTAAAGTTACATCAAAAACCAAAATCGATTTTGTCGAAAAATGTGTGTCCGTAAATTTTCCCGTTTTCCCCTTAATTTTTAGTTTGTTTTTCTCGATTATTTAGAAAAGTATTAAGAATTTTTTACTTTTGACCCCCCAAAGTACCAACTAGATTCACTTTTTGATCGAACGAGGTACTGAAGTCAAAAATCGAAGCATTTTTACTGTCCCAAAACGTGATGACAGACACAAAAAAAAAAAAACACACATCATGGTAAAATCAATACATTCATCGCTCCGCTCAGAATCTAAAATTTGATTTTACATAAGATTTTCTAACCTAAATAAACAAACTATTTTAAATTATTTGCCATAGTAATTACTGATATGCAACTTTTTGTAATAATATGATGAAAGCCTCCTAATGCACTAATATCATAAATAAATATATATAAAACATGTATTATAAGTCAGTGTCAAGTGTGCTATGATAGGCGATACGGATAAATATGACGAGTTATAACTAGTATGCCGTGAGGGAAAAAGGTTGGGAAACACTGCTCTAGGGCAATAATATTTTATGCTTTTTTTACATTTAAAAAAATTCGCCGTCCTAAGCTACTTTATCCATTTGGCATCCCCTTACGGCCTTACGTCATAGAACAGCTCAGTATAAAGTTGTCTATGAATTAACTTTTAATACCTGAAAAATTATGCATACGGATCACGGTTGACGTATTAAAATAACTTGGCAGGTTTTCACTTTTCATTGCTCTGAAGAATTTATCTATGGAGAACAATTTAATTATTATTGATAACGTATTTAATATTTATATATTTATAGCTCAGACTTCTATACTAACTAGATAATTAACTCCGGGCATTAGTTGAAGCCAGGTTCCGGCATTTTCTTGATTGGCAAATATTTTGTTGTATTATCATGTATGTATTAAATACATACATGATAATACATAAATTTTATGGTAAATATTAATTGATGTTGTATGAGTAATTTATTAATTCTATACTTGCTGTTTGTAACAAAAAAAAAAATTATTTTATATAGATAATTTTATCATTATTATTTTATTTCACCCTTAATAAAATATATAATTCTATTTATTCCTTTATAAGCACATTTTGTAATTTTGATATAGAATATATACATAATTTATATTTAGATATAAGATTCATTTTATGTATGCCATCCAATGTTTTGCCAACCAACAAAACGGCGGTTGTCCCCGTGCGAGCTTCACTGATATCAATATAAATAATATAAGAGTACCTATAATATAGTTACTATAGAAGTCTGCGATTTATAACTACCTAGGTATACTATAAATTATGTTAATAAAAATATTATGTACCTAAGTTAAATAGTACCTATTTTTACATTTCGTGTATTTTTGTATACTTATTGGTTTGTTTCACGATGCTATTTATTTGATATTTTGATACATAATATCTAGTAATTGATTTTGAATGTCTGGATGCAAGGTCAGAAATCTTGAGTGGACTTGTCTCACTAAAAGTTCGAAAGATGTAGTTTAGTTCCCTTAACGATATAATGAGACTATTCGCTTTCTCCAACTAAATTTTTTATAATTCCATAGACTCATATAATACATTTAGTATAAATTTTTATTTATACAATATTAATTTAGCAAAAATAGCAAATAATACAATTATATCGTATTATTAATTAGTCATCATTCATAACAAGTTGCACATGATGTGAAAGATCCTTCTCAAGTTCTGAAAACTAAATATTCTTAAAAATAAGTTGCGGATTACTTGGGGTCAAGAAAGATTAAAATGGATTTCTGCATAATATGTTTATTGAAAAGAACAAAATCGCACCTAGAATTTTTCAGGGATAAATTAATTTTTTTTAAATATTACCATTATTTGTTTTTAAATAGGTATGTACAGAAATCCAAAAAAAGTTTTTTTTAAGGCATAATTATTATTTACAAAAAACACTTGTTGGAAGTTTGTATAATATTTGTATGTTTAGACTAATGTTATAGTCATTATAGTATAATGACGATTATAGATTAATAGGTTTGGTTTAATAGGACTATATAATAAGTATGTAAGAGGCCTTGCCTCGCTTGCAAGAGGACCTAGGTGATAGGTGAGGGAGTTTTGGGACATATTTATATAGGTTTGATATATAATATTATGTACACAAAGATTCTAACTAAAAATAATTTTTAATTTTAATTAATGTGTTTTGATTTTGGAACTGTTTTTTCGATGCTTATTTTTCCCGGGATTTTTTTCCAAATACCCGATGACAGAATGATATATATACATATTATAATGTACGAGTGATCATGGAAGAAATAGTAACACCACGGAACACATATCACGTGATACTATGACCATAGCGATTGTGTGAGGTTATGTTTTTAGAATTTAATCTTTTTGTGATTGCGTCAGGAATCGGGAATACACTTCAGGTATTTATTTTATTTAAATTTCCTTTTTTCCCCTTGATGTGGGGCAATTTTATCTTGTATAAATAAATAATAATAGAACATTTACTTTTAGTAGACTTATAATATACGTTTATAAGTCTCTTGTATGTTTTTCTACATTAAATAAGTATGCAGTCTGATTTGGATTATGTGTATGTTTACACTAAATCAAAGGCAAGTTTTAATATCAAGTTTCTGTTATTAGATTAAAATGCCGTTGTCGTGTCGGTTTTATGCCGAACGTTATCCTGAAATTGACGATGTCGTCATGGTCAACGTCCGTAGTATTGAAGAGATGGGTGCCTATGTACATCTTCTGGAATACAACAATATTGAGGGTATGATATTGTTATCAGAATTGTCCAGGCGACGTATTCGTTCTATCAACAAATTGATTCGCATCGGCAAGACTGAACCTGTAGTTGTTATTCGTGTAGACAAAGAAAAAGGTAGGATAATATTTTTAATTTGTTTGGATACTTCTTTATACAACTATTTAATACTCTCGAATTATGTATATTACAGGTTATATTGATTTGAGTAAAAGAAGAGTTTCTCCTGAAGATATAGAAAAGTGTACTGAAAGATTTGCTAAAGCAAAAGCTGTTAATTCTATTTTACGGCACGTTGCAGAACTTTTAAACTTTGAATCTGATGCACAATTTGAAGAGCTATATCATAAAACAGCTTGGTTTTACGAGGAAAGAACTAAAAAGAAGTCTTCGGCTTATGATTTTTTCAAACAAGCTGTTCAGTAAGTTTTTTCTGTATATATTTTTTTTGATTTTTAGTTCATTGTTATTATTTAATTTAAATTGATTCACCAAGTTTGCTCACTTTTTTTCTTCAATAATCTAGTTATTCAATGTATGATGTTTTGAATTTTTAGATGCCTATACTTTAATTCAATATTTTCAAATGTTTGTGATTATTTGTGCTACTTAAGAAGTTTCCCGTAGATTTATTAATTATAACTTCTCTTTTCCACTATAAAGTATTAAGTGTATTATTTTTTTGAATATTTTGACATATCAAAATCAAAATTCAAATATGTCATCTTTGAGTTATTTAACTTTGAGTACTAATGATAATGAGTTTACAAAATATGAGTGCTGTTATTGCGATTTTGGGAGTTTGGTAATATTGTACAGTACTATTCTGTGATGTATATAGAAACTGTTTCTCTTAATTTTTTTTTAGAAGTTAGTTTAGTTAAATTTTTATTAAAATTGTCATTTATTTTTATTTTACATGTAATAAGTTATTTTTTAATATT
The DNA here is from genome assembly GCF_037042655.1 of Diuraphis noxia. Lineage (NCBI taxonomy): Eukaryota > Metazoa > Arthropoda > Insecta > Hemiptera > Aphididae > Diuraphis > Diuraphis noxia. The sequence goes on along the minus strand of NW_028301714.1, from coordinate 21,540,121 downwards.
TTACATGTAATAAGTTATTTTTTAATATTTTAATTATTTTAGGGATCCATCTATATTAGCTGAATGTGGGTTAGATGAGAACACTCAAAATGTATTGCTTAATAATATTAAACGTAAATTAACTTCTCAAGCCGTAAAAATAAGAGCTGATATTGAAGTTGCATGTTATGGATATGAAGGAATTGATGCTGTTAAGACAGCTTTAAAAGCTGGTCTTGCTTGTTCGACAGAGGAGCTTCCTATTAAGATCAATCTAATTGCCCCACCACTATA